>NC_031972.2:4250487-4361483 GCF_001858045.2 Oreochromis niloticus
AACAGCTGATCAAGCTTAAACGTGCTGCTGTTGTTTAACGCGACATCCGCTGGTTTCCTCTTTCTGGCGCAAAGTGGGCGATAAATAAACAAGAGAGAAAAGCCGATCAGCTGATCATTGATCAGTTTCGTGATTGAAGTATAAACGGGAGAGGAGAGAATGAGAGAAGAAGAGGCAGCTGTGCAGCTTCAGCTTTGTGTCTTTTTCATTGTAGCTGAAGTCCGGGACAAACTGTGTTCCTTTTCACCTCAGTACGAAACGCGTAATATTTTCTCTGAATACCAGACGATTCTGTTTTTTAGGGGACGGTTGGCAACTCTAATAATTAACCGTATGAACAAAATAAAGTTCAACATCAGTAACATAGCACCCACACAGCTGTATAGAAACTCCGCCATGCTAGCTAGCACGCAGTACGAAAATGTCAGCATACCGAAAATAAACTCCACCTAAACTTGGTTTATATCTGACTCCGATAGACTGCAGGTCATAACTTCTTACCTGAAGTTCAGTTCACCTGACACGCGGACCGGCGGCCGCTTCGGGTCTCTCCTCTTGCCTCCCTTTTCCTTCATCCACCTGCTGGCCTCCACCACTTGCTAATGTTATTGAATCTGTGGAAGCTCCGCGATATCCACCACACGAAGTAACGAGTAACGAGCCTATCTAAATCCCAGTAACGAGTAACGCGTTCCTGGTTTTGGCATAATAACTAGTTACCGTGCTCGTTACCACAATAATAACGTAGTTACTGTAACGCGTTACTTAATAACGCGTTAGTCCCAACACTGGTGAACACATATAGATCTAGTTGATCTGAATATTCTTCGATTCAAATACAACGAACAAGGAATCATTTAATAACCATAAACATGATATATATTTATAGTAATCAAGCATTTTTATATCTAAGTAATCAAACAAGTGCCTTAGTTGACTTTTTCGAGTGTAGGGATACACGGGGAGTGTGCACAGGTAACAGGAAACAGGATGAAGCAGCAAAGAACTACGCAGGGGACAAGCGCTATAAACACACACAAGGTAATTGGGAAGATGGGAAACACCAGGGAACACAGCTGTAACTAATCAACAAAACTAGACAGGGACGGTAAAACTAAAGGTGTGTCCAAATTCATGGGCTGCATCCTCCTGAGGACCCGGCCTTCGCGGTCTACCTGGGCCAGGTCCTCAGAAGGTCGGGTAGGCCGGAAGTAAACGGCTGTGAAATGGGACGGTCTAGCCTTCAGATTAACGTCACCGCTGTCTTGGTGGAGTTTAATAAACTCAGCCGTCTGCTCCTTGCTATCTAAAATATAACAGGACACTGGAGTAAATTCTCGACCATCTCACTGTTTAATCAGTTTTCTGTTTGACGTTTATTCAGCTGTGTGAAAACCAAGGAGGAACCCACCCGAGGGATTTTATCTAATCTAATCTAATAACTTTAATCTCACCAAAACCGATTTACTCACAAACAAATAAAACACTGAAAAAAGCCAAACAATAACATTTTTAGGTTGTCTAAGTGACTTATATATCACGTTTAACCTGAGTAGTGAAAGACTGCGGTGATCTGAAAATGATGTGCCGGGAGTTCGCCATTCTCACCGGCTCTAGTGACCCTCGACCTGCCGGTTAGCTATCGAGCGGGTGGGTAACAGACGTCTCCGAAAACGTCGAAGCACTTTTGCAAATATGTGATGTCTTGATAAATCGAGCAGATATTTGAAGTTTACACAGCTACATTCTTGCCTGAAAATATGTTAAAAGTTTATTTTGTGACCGAGAAAGAGTAATAAGAGTAATTTTAAAACTTAGTAGCGGCCGCCATTGCCGGAAACTGGAAATCGGCTGGGCCACGCTATGAATTCTGGAATATGGTGGGCGACGAAGGACACACCCGACCCATCCTTCAAATTCAGGGAAAAGAAGGACGCATTTGTTGGCTGCATTTGGAGGAGTCTACGAATTTGGACAGCCTTTGTCGCGTCGCAGTGACGTAATCGCCCTACAAATGCGGCTTAAGGAGGATGCAGGCAATGAATTTGGACACCCCATAAATACCAAACATACAAGAAAGGGCTTACCAAAATAAAACAGGAAATAAGTAAATAGGGGAAATCACTGATCGAGACTTTTACAGTGGAAGGGGAACAGCAGGGAGGAAGAGTAAACTGAAAGAAGGAATACCAAAAACATAACAGTAACTGGAACAAAAGCAGAAAAACACAATAACTAAGAAACAAACTGAGGATAACCTTCAGTCAGTTGAACTTAATCGTTCAACACACAAAATACTGTGTTAGACACCCAAAACTATAACATACATACATAATTCTAGTTTTTAGAGTCAACAAACATTAAAAAAATTGACTTTTGATTCTATACATGAAGTTTTTAGGTCCCAGTGACTTCCTATATATACCGTGCATGCAACACATGCCCAGCACTAAGTGACAGACTCAGTAAACTGACGTAGGCATTCAGCTGTGGAGCATTTAGTTGAGCACCAGACACAAAGGCTGCAGTCTACTCTGTGCTCAGAAAGTCACCTTCTGTCACTGCCACTAGCACAGACAGAGCAAGTCATATATTTGTTTTGACTGGTGGAGCTTTGCTTAAAAAACGCTGCTGCGATGATGTGTTTTATTTCCTAGGGTGGAAGATTCTTTCCTTGTTAAGTAGTAGCTCTGACATTGTAAGGTCACACACACCCACACAAACACACACTTCATCAGCGTCTGGGAGCAAGTGTAAGTGGCATCTGGGCTTTGTCTCTTTAAGGGTGTTGGATAAAACGCAGAGATTATGCTGCATGACTGCCAGAGAGAGGAGAGAGGCTGCAGTAGAGGACAAAAGAGGCTGGAGAGAACGAAAAATGAGACAGAAGGGATCAGACGCAGAGATGATGATGTCACTGTCAGGGTGGTGCTGAAGGGGATTTATCCAAATCTCATTAAACATTTTGCATATTTCATATAGTTTTGGTTTTCTGTTATATTTTCAGTATTTATTGCTTTGATATTTAATCGATTCATGTAACTGAAATTTGAGAAAATTTGAAAAGGAAAATGTCAAATAACACCTGCTGCACATCTATCACTGAAAATATTAGGAGTTGGTTTAAAAGTTAGCTGGTGACCAATACCTGCAGCTTTGTAGGGTCACCTACAGAATCCATAGGTGCTTCACCAAAGCCTGAAAGTGGTTAGCATTCACAGATAGCAACACAGTGGCAATGTAATTACAGTGATCAAATCCTGGCTGGGGCCTTTCCTTTGTTGCTCTTTGCCTGCGTGGGCTCTGGCTTTCTACTGCAGTCCAAAGATGTGCATGTTAGCCTAATTGGTGATGAAACTGGCCATAAATGTGAGGCAGAGAAAGTGCTTGAAGTGTATAGAGGGAAGTACTTCTTGAAATCAAACTCTGTAAAACAATTCTGTCAGCCGTGCATGCAGCTGATTTGGGCTGATGGTTACCAGTGAAGGGCCTTGCATCTCCTCAGTTTGTCTTGATAGTGCTATTTAATGTAAAATAAATGCAACAAAGCCTGCCAGTGCTGAGGCCTGCAGTCTCAGCTAAATTAGCCCTGAGCCCTTTGAGCGTGGGCATGTTCGTGCTCCTCTGTGTTTCACTGTTGGTGGACTGATGTCAACATCTAGCACTGTTAATCTTCTGATGCTGGCTGAGCCCTCTCGCGGGGTGTGTTCATGTGTCAGTGTCTGTTGGCTTCCTTGTGTGTAACTACGTGCTGTGGCCGCGTTGTAAAGCACAATAAGCCTGCTTGATCAGACCTTCACGTAGCCCCGTTTTTCTTGCAGCGTGTGCACTCCCAAGCTCCACTTTTAAAAGAGGAATCGCGGTCAGTAAGCATCTATGTACACTCCAATTGTGAATGCATATTTGTTGCTTTGCAAAGTATGAACATTACAGTGATGATCATACTTTTCGTCTTTATTCCTCTCCATTTTGTTTTTTACTCCTCGGGGACTGACGTATAGTTTAAAATTGTGTAGAACCAGTAGCGGTTTTTGATACGGGCGACATGGGCGGACGCCCGGGGCGGCATCGTGGTGGGGGGCGGCATCACGGGCATCGGCAAAAAAAACCCAAAACAAAACAAAAAATTGCTCGTACTCATGCTGCCCCGACATCAGCCAGCGCATATTGGGAATGGCATAGGCACCGATCGGTTTTCTATCGCCCATTTGCTGGGAGTAAGGGCGCCCTCCGTTTGCGGCACAGGGAGGAGAGGGCGGAGCGGCGGGGGATTCTCTGGCTGGCTGGAGCAGCTTCTAATAACCAACTCGCAAAATAAAACAAAATAAAAACAAACCAACAAACACGAAAACACCAGACATAATGATACAGACTTATAATTTGCACCGATGTTTTTTCGAAATTCTATACGCGAAAAGTGAGTGAGAGCCCTCGGTGCGCCTGCTCGCTGCTGAAGTCAAAGTAAACTTTATTGTCATCTCCGCTACATACAGTCCAGTAGACGACGAGGCTGCAGTTACTGCGGTGCAAGTAAACAAACAATAAATATAAGAAGAGTAAGAAAATAAATATACACTTTAGGACTCGGGGTAAAGGGATCAATAACAATTTAAAATTTATAATTTACAGTTTGATGATTTAAAGTCTCACACACAATCTGTCGAAAGGGGAGGAGAGCCCTGCTGCTTCCAAATAGAGCACATTTCATTCATAATGTTGTAAATCCAAGCCCATTATGTATTCATGATTTGAATCGTGGGTTGTGTGAAATCCCAGAAATAAACCCTAGACAAAGCGAATCTGTGAACTAAGGTGTAGGTCTATTAGGTTATGTTGTGGTGATCCTCGAGTTGGGGGATTTGTACTGGAGTGCAAAATTAAAACCAATGGAAGATGGACAAGAAAAGGTCAAAGCCATCAGGTGCTCAGTTTAGAAAAATAGAAAAGAAGAGGAGGAGAAACGAACAAATGATACAGGTAAGCAGATGTGTCATTGGATAATGGCAGGTCATCCTGAAACAATCAGAATCAGAATACTTTATTAATCCCTAAGGAAATAATGTGGGTTACAGTTGCTCCAAGAAGAAATGGTAAAAATAGTAACAGTAACAGACTAAACTCCAAACAATACATTATGTTACAGATTTTAATATTAATTATTGTCAATTGTTGATTTGTCCTGTTCTCGTTGTATGACAAATTATGATGGCTGTTTGGTAGCCGTTTGCATACAATGCATACTCTCTCTCTCTTCATATGTGTGTGTGTGTGTGTCTCTGGCGAAATTCAGTATGGTTCGGGGGGGGGTAGGACCGCCACTGTGTAGAACCACACACTGTATGTAAAAGATGGACATAGCGTCTGTGCTTTAGCCCATATTTTTTATGGTGTGTGTATTTTTAAACCTCAGTGTTGGTATTTTGGAGCCAGCATTAGCCATATTTGAACAAGAGCATGGAATGCTATCTTACCTGCTAACTACCTCATTTGCTAATTCTTGGATGGGTTGTACCACACGGGAGATCATACTGAAAGATAATCCCATTAAATCTCTAGTGAAAGCACCAAACCTGTTAGAGAAGAGTTGACGTATATTTGGCTGCTATATTTTCTAGTGTTTATGTGTTTACAGTAGCGTTTAAATACAGCATGGTTTTTTTATTCAATATAAAGAGTTGGTGTAATCATAGTGACACCACCCACTGGTTTTGAACAAGAAGCTTCAACATTAACATTTTGGTTGGTAGCATATTGTGCTTTCAAATCCAGAAGTCACATTATATGGATGAAAGGGTGAAGTTTGATGTTACCAGCTAATGATAGCTAGCTTGGTTAGCTAGCTGCATTCATAAAACGTACATGTAAATTGCAAAGACACACAGTATTGGCTAATTAGTGCTAAATAAAGAGCTAACAAAATACTAGAATTAAACTCAAAATTGGAGCATAAGCTTTTTGGATGGTATGTACTGCATAACAGACCATAATATTAGTCAGCTAGTCTATAATGCATGCTCCAAAAGCTACCAACAATGTACACGCAAGCATTTACAGAAGTGTACATTGACGTTTAAGATAAAGCATCACTTGAAATTTAGGGCTCAGGTTTAACATGAAATGCATTCATAGAGTCTTTTTTTGTTTTACTGTGCTCTTGAATTAATTTTTGGATAAAACTGCCATGTTTTACCCTTTTGCTTCACCCCATATCACAAAAAGTGAAGGCAAAAATATGCATTTACAAATGTCTCCAGTGGATCAACTGACTCACTGTGGGGGATTTCACATGTTCTTACCTTTGCTCTTAGACATTTCTCCCAGGCTTTTTCAAATTCTGGTCATTACTGTGCTCTAGATTCTCTCCCCCACTGTATATGTAAATTTTGTCTCTATGTTTCCAAAAAGTGATAGAAATACATTTTTCATTGCTGCTAAATTTTTCAAAGGATGGTTTGTAGCAAAGCTATTTTGCATCATGATTCAGTCTCTGTTTCCAATCAGCTCTTCATCTGTGAGCAGCTCCGTTCATTCCAGGTCAGCAGAAACATTTAATCAGCGATTCGATTCCTCCCAGATTTCTGAAATTATCCGGTGAAGGACATCACTGCTGCCGTCTTCTCACAGAGATGCGAATGATTGTTTTATTTTAACTATTGTTTTAAGGTCAGCTCCACAGCGTGCTCTGTGTGATGAAATGCGAGCGTAACCTTAGATGTGTCTTTTTCTGCGTGTTGCCATGGTGATTGCAGGTTGCTGTCCAGGATGGCGGGGATGAAGGAGCAGCAGTTCACGGAGGAGAAGCCCCTGCTGCCGGAGCAGAGAGGAGTGGACTCAGACATGGTTAGTCGACCTGGTTATTTACCGTGCGTTCTCTTTGTTGCCATTAACCTTCCTGTCTTGTAGCTGATTAGCGTGCGCAGGACGACGTCCTCAGAAACTCTTGGCATATTATAACGGAGATGTTTGTGCTCATTAGCTGTGATGACTTATAATTAGACAATGAGCTTGTTTACCAGTGGAGGAGGAAACTAATGAACTCCATCCAACCATGACTCTTTGATAGCAGCACTGTGAGAAGATGAAAGCTCATTTAAGAGGAGGGAAAGCGAGAGAGAGGGAGCGGTGCAGGACATAGAGTGAAAAACAGCGAATAGGCAGTAGGCGGTTACACAAGAGCGAACCACTTATTCCAGTCCACTTATCCATTAAATAAGCAACAGGTACAAGTTGTGGCTGAGTCAGGGGCTCTTGAATGCCTCTCATTGCAGTAATGATAAAAATGGTATAGACAATACCAAATGGAAAAGTGACTTGAAGAGGCAAGATATGAGCAATTTCCTGGTGAAGTGACTTGGTGATTGTTCCCCTACAAAACTGTGTTAATGGAGAAGAAAGAAAAGAGATTAAGGATGCTTGAGCCAATACAGCTGAGCAGGCAAGTTCAGAGAAAGAAAATTGATTGCGCACCCTGAATGGGCAGAGCTGTTGTTATCATCATAGATACAAATTGGCAACAACATCAATCAAACCCAGAAGAGCACGAAAACAAGCATAAATACATGTGGACAAGTCCTGTGCTTCAGACAGGCCTCTTATTTGTGCTGGAGGAATCAGAGAGGCAGCAAATAAAGCCACATTAGGCGTGACTCACTTTACCAGTGCGTCAGAAATAAGACATCCAGTATATAGAGTAGGTCTTTTTTTGTCTCAGTAGCTTATTCGAAGGAGCACAACATGCCACGCATCAATATGAACGACTAATTCTGCCATTGATCAGCTAAAGGTCGTTAGCCCTGCTCATTACGACTCTCTGCTTGTAAATAACTGAGCCATCGATCAAGCTACATGTCTGCACGACTCGAGTTATCGTTCAGTCGAAGAGCACTTCACCCCAGACACACTCGCACTTTTATCCCCCCCACCAGTTCTTTCAAAGTCTGTTGCTCCGGTGTTGTGCAGTAGCGTGTTAGTGACCTTTAAGAGCAGTTACTGAGTGATTACCTTCTGGAACAAAACACTGGTGAACTCGTCGCAAGGCATGTTGGACTAATGCTGCATTCAGTTCATATGGAGACAGCGGAGACGTCCTGAAATCCAGCGAAACAGAAACTGTAAAATTTTCATGTGTCTCAGCTTTTAAAACTAGAAATAAGCTAACAGCAGTGCATTTAAATGGTAGAAAAAACTGAGTAGGTTCTTTAGCTAATATGTCCCTATAGTGAAGCACGGTGGTGGCAGCATTATGCTATTCGAGTGCTTTCTTTTTCCCAGTTTAATATAATATTGCTGCAACACGAATAACTACAAAAAAGGAAAAAACAATGCAGCTGTTGTGTCACAGTAAAAGCCTTTTAAGAAATAAAAGGTTTTTATACACTAACTTACTAGTGCTTGAAATTTCAGTTAGTTTAGATTTTAGTACTAAGGCTAAAAGGACATTCCACAAAATGTCTTATTATAGTCATATAACCTGTAATAATAATTCATTCTTAACATGACATCTAGTATGTCTCAAAGCTGAGACACACTTTTCCACTCTGAAGCCTCCCGTGTGATATGAATCCAGCATGGTCCTGGTTTTGAGTTGCATGTGGACAGTCTACTCCAGCAGGTCTCTGCCCACAACCTGTTCCTCCGTTCCAATAAAAGGAAGGCCACAGATCTTCAGCCTGACCTTTTGTGATGACACTGGAACAGAAACGAAGCAATCAAGTTACGCAAGAAATCTCCTTCCTTGGACATTTAAAGGCTCGAGCAGGCGTGTCAAACTCATTATTTTTCACTGGCCTGATTTGCAGCCCAATAGTTAGTCACAATATAAATGCCGGTTCATTCTTTGATTTAAAGTAAGTAATATTAATCAACTCAGTCTTAGTAGAGAAGTACAAGTTTCATCCGAAAATGTCCAAATCACATAGATAGTCTGAGTTGTGGGATTTTTTTTCCCACATTCACTTTAGGGTTTACAGTTCTTACCCATCGAGGGACAAAAACATGCAGCGTATATGAAATTAGATCAGGCCTGTGAACCTTATGTTTGATGTTTGACACCCCTGGAGCTCATTTCTAAGCACATTAGAAATAAACCATGAATGATTAGCATGTTTTCATGTTGACTGTATGTTGCTGCTATGACTTCCCCAGATGTTTCCCAGTAACCACCTTGTTATGCTTGTTTCACAACACAGCAGGATAAAGGAGAGGAGGCATCAGGGGGGCTCCAGGGCCCCACCGCCCCCGCGCCTCTTAACAACCCCCCTCCCCCCAGTCGCTCCACTCACCGCTGGCATGTCTTCGCACGGCACTGGCTCCGCCAGACCCGCCGTCGGACCAGCGGGGTCCTCCCGGTAACTACCATAACAAGTAGAAACATCTGATCACTAGTACATTGATTCAAACACACACCAGACTAGACACTAAAGTAGCTGTTTAATATTCTAAGGTGGATGACAAAGTCAGGAGCAATTATGGTAAAAATAACAACAAAAAAAACAGTTAAAGTTCAGTGTAGAAAATCTCACTTAAGTAATAAGATCAGTAAATTGTTCACAATATTTAGTTTTAAATTCAAAAATCATTTTAACTTAACACAAAACTGCATAAGTAAAGGCATATGTAAATATATTTGCTATTTTTGTCACCAGTAATTATGGTTATGATATTTTTTTAAAACATAATTCAGGTAACATAAATTGTGTTAAATTGTCATTTTCAGTAAGAAGAACGTAGCATTTACTATCAGTATTAGCATGACAGTAGCTAGCATGACAGTTGTAGTGACACATTGTAAACTTCTTGTCAGATTCAGAGTTAAACTCTATAAACAAACAAAAACTACGTCCAGTGACGGAGCATCAGTTTTTTCTCTTTCACCAAATGAATAAACAATAAATCTGAAGCTTTGTTGCCATATGTAGCTGGTTATATCACATAAAAATATCAGCTAAATAAAAAATCATATTACAAGAAAAAAGTAAAAAATGTGTCAAGAAAACCAACCGACCCGAAAGCTAATAACCACAGCTTAGCAAATTACCCTTTAACTCTGGTCAAATGTATTTTTTATAACTTCCAGTTTTATTTTTCAGTGTTTTATTCTTAAATATTAAATATTTTAAATGTGTTAACAGCTGCAGAAGACACATGTTTGGTTTGTAGCGCATTTTTCATTCATACTTCAAATACTTTCACAATAAAATCCCCATATCTTACTCTTATATAATCTATAAAACCACTTGAGCAGCATTGCAACACACAAACCGGTGAATAGCCTACTATCTTGTAGAGTATTACTTACGCTACTTTATACTTGTTGCCTCAATGAGAACATTGTTTCACCTCTCGGTTCTTTGTAGCACCTCTAAGATCAGACTTTATCACTTTATCATTCCTCAGATCTTTCTCTACCTAATTAATTATACGTAGTGCTGCATTTAAACAAAGATATCTGGTGGGGAAGAAAAGAAAACCCCTAAAAAGTAGGGCAAACATTCATAAACCAGCTACTGACAGCGTGTCAGAGATGCCAGCTAAGAAACACAACATCTCGACAACAGCGTCACTATGCAGCCTTACAGAGTACACAGTCTGTGGGGATCATCTGCAGTAAAGGAGGCCTTACACCATCTCTAAGAGTTCATCCCTATTGGTTTCCATGAGCAGTGTGTTTGTGGTCTTCCTTTTCCCTGAACTGAGATGCAGCACATCCCCTACTCTGCTGGGGATGGGAGTAATAAGAAAGAGAAGAGTGCCACCTGCTGGTCCGACCACCGTACTATCATCACTAACATTTTCCATCTGAGAGCAATGCATGAAATCTGCGGGGACTGAAGTTGCCCTTTACGCTGCATATTTCTGTGTCACCCTCACACCTTCACCTTCTAACCACACAGTTAGCTCATTCTGTTCTGCTGGGCAGCTTCAGGTCTCGCTGTTTTTAGTGACATCTTTCTTTCTTTTTAGGTGTGTCCCTGATCTGACTCTGAGTGCCACTCCTTTCCTTTTTTCAGTATCCATTGCTAATTACTTAAACTTCTATCATCCCTTATTCCAGCACTTTTCCTTTTGACTATGCATATGTGCAGATTCCATTTTAATGTTGTCATATTTTCTTTCAGAAATGTTTCCAGAATCCCTCATATAAACTCACAAACTAAGACTCAAACTGTGCATGTTTAACAATGAAGCAGTGTGAAGACCATCTGTGTGATGTTCTGATTGGTGTCTAACCTCATGTGCATGCACTCATTTTTTTTTAATACCGGATTTCCAGATGTTCCTGCTCTGCTTTAAGCTTTCCAAAAGCAGCAGAGCAAGAATAAATGATAACACAAAATAACACAGGTTAGGACGGGTGACGTCACCGTTGTCATGACAAATGGCAACCAAAACATTTTAAATGTTACTCCTAATCATGTGTTATTTTATCATACATTAGGATGCATTTATTTATGACAGAAAAGAAAAAGCTTTATATAAATACATCTGCTCTCAAACGATGGGCTCACTGTGTTTATTTGTGTCTTGAAACAAACATCAGTTTAGCTGAGCACTGAAACGTGATGAACTGCGTGAGACGGTGGGACTTTGTCAAAACTTGATAGGTTAAAGGTTAAAACTGTTATCAGTGCACACGTGTGATACTAATTACATCATTATGAAATTTTAAAATTCCTTAATAAATAACTAAAAAATGTACATTTAAATAGGTATTTTCTTTCTGATATAACATGCTTTCCAGTTAATATGTAACTAACTTTTTAGTTGTTTTTAAAAGATTTTATATAAATTTGAATTGATTTAATGGAGATGTTACACCTCTAGATTGGACGCTGCCACTGGAGGTAGGTCAGACATGACTAGGACCCCACCTGGATGCTTCCTAGGTGAGGTGTTTAGGGATTGGGAGGAGATTCTGGGGCAGACCTAACACATGCTGAGGGCTGAGGGTGGGACAAGCTCTGCTTAGGTCGCTGCCTCTACGGCCCAGACCCCAATAAACACCAAAAAATAGATTTTCATACATTACTTTTATGGGGCAGGATCAGTAGTTGTTGGGTGGTCCATTAAAACCACGGTTTCACTGTAATATCAAAAATAATGTCTGTTTTTATGGACATATTTACTTAATTTAATCAGTTCACATACCATCATAATAGCATTTTAACGTTTTCGAACGTTAACACAATGTTAATTAACATTTACAGTAAGTTTAATTACAAACACTGTTTGTTGACCTTGAAATGTCATTTAAACTTCATCACATCAGGAATATAAAACATATGACTTTAATATGAAAAGTGTTTTTTTTTTTTTTAAAGTAGCATCATATCCTGGGATGATTTTTTTAATGGATATTAATATTATATTCTGCTTAATATTTAGTATTTTTGACTTAAACCTGTACATGTGTTACCATAACTTCACCAGGAAATACTTTTTTAAATGAAATTTTACTCTGGATGAGAGTCACTTGACTGAAATCTCAAAACGTGTCTCGTTACACGTGTGAGCGTTGTTTTAAGACTATAGAAAAGGTGAGCCCATCCTTTCAACTGTCAGTCGAGACCAGATTCCCTAAAAAGTGAGCCCCTCGTGCAAGATTAAAAAATATCGACTATCTGATTAATAATTTGTCTGGCAGAGCTGGAATGCTTTGACTGTCACAGCTGTCACGTTGACTCAAACCAGCTTGTCATCAATCAGTCTCTGAATTTGATTTGATTTTTTTTATTTTTGGCAGTGAAGGTGTCAGACTGGCCCAGAGGACGTGACTCATTTCACCGCTGAGGCCAGACGACAAAAGTGTTATTTTTATGCCTCGATCATTTACCTCAGCTGCACAACGCTGCTGAAGTGGCTCGCTGTGAAGGGGATCTGGCTGTTTCACTTGTTTAAAAAAAAATCACCATTCTCCATCACTTTTTTTTAACTGCGGATTTGTTCCCAGTTTCCCACATGCGCTTTAGCAAATCATCTTTGTCGAATGGGAATGCACATTACAGCACTAACTGCACACGCAGAGGTTTGTTAGACTGCAAACTATTAACTAGATGTAAAGTAAGAACACTTTTTTGTCAGTATTTATCTAGTATTGCATTGTATCATGTATACTGTGGCTCAGAATTGAAAATGGAAAGTCAGTGCTGGAACGAAAGCCTGCATTTCAGATTTTGCAGATTTTTTCTGCTCTCTGCAGCACTGTCCTGTGTGTGTATGCAGGCGTCTTCAGTTTCTTTCTTTTTTTCTTTCTTGCACAGTAAGCAACATTTAAGTTGTATGTAAAATATCAAATTGTGCATCCAAGCTGTTACATTCATAAAGGAGAAGCATGATAACCACAAAATCAAAGCAGTGGTTTTATCCAGTCCTGTAATTTTACACAGTTCTTGAAGATTCATTCAGTTATTTCTGTATGCAGTTTTAATGATATAATAATTCTATCTATCAAAAAGTTATTCAGCAATAACCAGAATCAGGTGACTGCAGAGAGGAGTTAAAAACACTGTGCTGATTTGCAGCTTCAGGCTGTCTTGCCCTCTGTTGCATCCATTTGGATCGTTCTGCAAAAACACATGTATATTTAGAGTCACAGAAATTACCGTAATGACTGCAAAAGCCACAGAGAGTACAGTGCATTTTGTGTGCTGTACTGCTGACGTGCCTCTGGGAAACTGTGTTGTTCTGTGTCTGTGGTTTGGACCTACAGTGCACAGTCTGTGCTGCTCTTCTGTAAATCTAGTGGCCTTCAGTTCCAACAGTGCATGTGTGAGGAATATTTCTGTGTGTGACTTCAGACTACTTATCTTCTTCCAGTTTTAATTCTTTCTCTCTCTCTCTGTCTGTTATGTCTGCTTGTCTCTCTCTGCAGGAAAGCTGTGAACAGCTGATGCCACCAGGTGACTGGAAGGTATGAGTAGATGTGTGAGAGAGGACGCTCCACTTTCTCTCTCTGTTAGCTTTTTTATCATGTGTTTTGTGGCCTTTTCATCTTTCTTTGTTATTGCTTCGTGTCAGCTTACTTGGGTAAACAGTGATGCCTGCCTGAGTCAAATGATAGCTATTTCCCTTCAAGAGGGAGAGGACAATGAAGTACAGAAGTGCCGTCTAGACACTGGCACCAATATATTGCTAAATATTAAAAAAAATCAAATATATATTGAGCAGTATTGGAACTACTTGCAAGCTAGCATATCTGGTGATGTAGTGTGCTTCTTGCTTGGACTGATTTTTTCCCCCTAATCCTGCTAAGTACTGAAAATCCACACTCACACACACTGCTGCTTGTAAAACTTTTCAAGCTAACCCTCCCTGTCCTTATGGCCAGTACAATAGCTCAGTAGTTAGCACTAGGTTTGAATGCAGGCCAGAGTGGGACCCTTCTGTGTGTATGTTCTCTTTATACTGGCACTGATTAATTCTCCCTGGACCAAGGCTTGCAGGTTGGTCCCCTGACACCTTATGATGGCTGCTAATTGCTCCTAATTCAGTAAATGAGTTTCCATATGGGGATCAGCAAAGAATATCTTATCCTCCTTCAACTCAGCCTGCTTCCTTGTGCAACCTTTGCTCTTAAATATTTGTGTCATTGGTGCTGACTTGGTTTAGCCGAGTAGTTTAGGCCCATTTTTAGCTCTTAAAATGTGGCCTTGCATACATACAGGGAGTGCAGAATTATTAGGCAAGTTGTATTTTTGAGGAATAATCTTATTACTGAACAACAACCATGTTCTCAATGAACCCAAAAACTCATTAATATCAAAGCTGAATGTTTTTGGAAGTAGTTTTTAGTTTGTTTTTAGTTTTAGCTATTTTAGGGGGATATCTGTGTGTGCAGGTGACTATTACTGTGCATAATTATTAGGCAACTTAACAAAAAACAAATATATACCCATTTCAATGATTTATTTTTACCAGTGAAACCAATATAACATCTCCACATTCACAAATATACATTTCTGACATTCAAAAACAAAACAAAAACAAATCAGTGACCAATATAGTCACCTTTCTTTGCAAGGACGCTCAAAAGCCTGCCATCCATGGATTCTGTCAGTGTTTTGATCGGTTCACCATCAACATTGCGTGCAGCAGCAACCACAGCCTCCCAGACACTGTTCAGAGAGGTGTACTGTTTTCCCTCCTTGTAAATCTCACATTTGATGATGGACCACAGGTTCTCAATGGGGTTCAGATCAGGTGAACAAGGAGGCCATGTCATTAGTTTTTCTTCTTTTATACCCTTTCTTGCCAGCCACGCTGTGGAATACTTGGATGCGTGTGATGGAGCATTGTCCTGCATGAAAATCATGTTTTTCTTGAAGGATGCAGACTTCTTCCTGTACCACTGCTTGAAGAAGGTGTCTTCCAGAAACTGGCAGTAGGACTGGGAGTTGAGCTTGACTCCATCCTCAACCCGAAAAGGCCCCACAAGCTCATCTTTGATGATACCAGCCCAAACCAGTACTCCACATCCACCTTGCTGGCGTCTGAGTGGGACTGGAGCTCTCTGCCCTTTACCAATCCAGCCACGGGCCCATCCATCTGGCCCATCAAGACTCACTCTCATTTCATCAGTCCATAAAACCTTAGAAAAATCAGTCTTGAGATATTTCTTGGCCCAGTCTTGACGTTTCAGCTTGTGTGTCTTGTTCAGTGGTGGTCGTCTTTCAGCCTTTCTTACCTTGGCCATGTCTCTGAGTATTGCACACCTTGTGCTTTTGGGCACTCCAGTGATGTTGCAGCTCTGAAATATGGCCAAACTGGTGGCAAGTGGCATCTTGGCAGCTGCACGCTTGACTTTTCTCAGTTCATGGGCAGTTATTTTGCGCCTTGGTTTTTCCACACGCTTCTTGTGACCCTGTTGACTATTTTGAATGAAACGCTTGATTGTTCGATGATCACGCTTCAGAAGCTTTGCAATTTTAAGACTGCTACATCCCTCTGCAAGATATCTCACTATTTTTGACTTTTCTGAGCCTGTCAAGTCCTTCTTTTGACCCATTTTGCCAAAGGAAAGGAAGTTGCCTAATAATTATGCACACCTGATATAGGGTGTTGATGTCATTAGACCACACCCCTTCTCATTACAGAGATGCACATCACCTAATATGCTTAATTGGTAGTAGGCTTTCGAGCCTATACAGCTTGGAGTAAGACAACATGCATGAAGAGGATGATGTGGACAAAATACTGATTTGCCTAATAATTCTGCACTCCCTGTAAGTTACATGTTGGCTCCTTGGTACATAGAACACAGAGCTGACCATAAAGAGGCATCACAGTGTCATAAACATCAAGTAAACAAATGTCTTTTTTTTTTTGCAACATACAGAATAAGTGCTGTTATCTAAATTTGCACATTTTATGACCTGCATCACATTTGAAGTATTATCATTCCTGGAATGTTTAATTAAACTTTTATTTATACTTGTAGTCCCATTGAGATTCAATATCTCATTTACAGGATAGACATGTTTCATAGTTAAGCGGCTTTAGGAAAGGTGATGCTCTGACGACAAATGAAAATGAATGAGAACACACATTAAAACACAGGAGGGAAGCAAAAGCTGGGATTAAAACAGAGCGAGCAATAAATCAATAAAATCAAATCACAGCGTGATCTTTTCACAGCAAACACGACTTTGTCATTAACTTGACTATGAGTTGCTGTCCATGATTTTTAACTGGACCCAGCTAATTAGGTAATAACACCTTCATGAACTGTTACATAATGTGTTGAATAAGCCTTGAGTGGAGCTTCACACTTCACCTCTGCTGGTTTATTTTAATCAAACGTGTGCTGAGAATCAGACGTTTCACAGAACACGTCTGCTTTACACTTCCACCTGGTGCTTCGGATGATAACGCTGCATTTTAAAGGATTCTGCCTCACTTATAAAAGTAATTATTTTTATCTACGTGATGTGTGATTTCTGTGAAAGTCTATGTACAATGGGTAGGGTAGGGAAAGTTTTTACTACTTCCTCCATGATCCAACATGACTGCTCAACTGAAGGAGCTCTCACACAGCTCCTCTAGGATCTTTGTGGGTTCACATCTTCACTTTTTGAAGTCCTTTTATGGCTGCTTTTGTGTTGGTTGTTGGGTGTTTTTTGTGGTTTTTTGTAGTAATTTTGCATCCCTTTGTGATCTGTTTGCATAATGCAAACGATCTGCATTACATTGTTTAATTACAGCGCTCATTAAAGTAATGGAGGCACAAAGTGGCAGCTGATGGGCCCAGACAACCGAGGCAAAACCCTAAGTCTTTCACATTCACAGCTCTGACTGCAGAAACACTGCTAACACACATGTTGTTTTAAATAAGCTTAGTTAATTATTCCCTGAGTAAAAGGAGCTTAAAACCTTTATTTAAACAGGCTGTCACAGTGAGATCTTTTCTCAAGCGATAACTGTGCACGGTTTCACAAAAGACAAAATATACAGATGTTCAGAACTTCTTGCGCCTCTTCTTGTTCTTCGTGCTGCTCCCTTTAGGGGACGGGACTGTCTCACCAACCCTCTGCCTCTCCTCCTTCACTACATTTATCAATCTTATCTGTCATCTTCCTCTTTTCCTCCTGCCTGGCAGCTCTGTATTCACTGTCCAATATATAACCAATTAAAAGGACCTTCTATGCGAGTGAAATAAAATAATGTTGCTTCATTCTGTTTATATGCAGCAAACATTTGAACTCTGTTTCTCCAGTTTCAGTGTGAACATGTTAAGAGGTACAGCTAGTATTAGAAAATCCTGTGACTGGACATTGTAAGTACTGTATTTGAATATAACCAGTGATCAGATGTAAGGAATCTTTGCAGTACAGCCATAAACAAACACCATCTCTTCATCAACAGTTCTAATTTTACGATCGTGAAGTGTTTGAAGATGGATAATGAGCTAAAAAAATCTCAGCTGAATTTGTGAAAATGTGCACTTGGTTTGATCAGAGTATAGAACAAAGCTTTGCTGGATGAGAGATTCCTGAAATGTGCCAAAAGCAGACTTTAGATTTGTAGGGAAGAGTCACTGGGATTTAAAATACTGTAATTTATGTACAAATGCAGATTATGGCTTTAAAAGTAAACAAAATATCAGCAGGCATCTACTGCTTTTTGTCCAAGAAACAATTACAGTGTGTAGGCTGCTGTGAAATCACAATGTGCCATTTTTATTTTTGCACACAAACTGACAGTGGACACTGCGTCTGTAATCACACAGTAAAGCTGCTCGTACTGAAGGGACGGAAATTTCAAAATGGCAGCGTTATTTTGGTCTGTCGGGCTGCGCTGTGAATAAACCGTCGTTCTTTTTACAAATAAAAGATTCCCTCATCAAAGTCTTCTAGCTGTTGGTATAAAGCACAGAACATTTTCTTCCAGAGGACTGAGGTTTAATCCCAGTTGGTAACATTTTTTATCTGTTCCCTTTGAGACTTTGTTTCATGTTCACTCACTCCTTAGGTTGAGGTACTGAAAGTAAGTGTACAAAAACATCATGATTTATATGTTTTAGTTTAAAAAATATTTTTCTTTTCCTCTAAAGCTGGCAGACTGAATGTAGACCTAATATAAGAACTTGGTGGTGACTGGGTTAAAATTCACATTCATCACATGATGTGAAAACGTCAGTTTATTGTGAGTTTATTGGTAGAAATGCTCATAGACATTAAGATGATTATAGACCAGCACCAAATTTAAATTATGATCTGAAAAAAGATGGGAGGAATCCGAATAGTTGTGCCTGCGTGGGCCTACGCATTGCTGCAGAGATGAAAATGTTTGACGTATAATGAGCAACATATTGTATTTCATCCCTGCGTTTGACGCCGTTTCTGCGTTGATTTTCACATCGCTGCTCCTCGAAAGCTTGCTGGCAGAGACTGTATGTTTAAAGCAGACAGCATGATGCAGACTCAGCAGGGAGAGAGTTAATCTCCAGCGGGAAGGGAAAGGGGGGACAAAGTCAAAGAGAAAGGATGGGAAAGCAAAGAGTGGTGTTTACAGTTACTAAGTCAGCACGTCGAGCGCTCTCTCAACAGGAAAGGGGGGATAGAGTGGGAAAGAAAAGAAGGCAGAAAGGGAGAGGAAAGAGAGAGAACTGAGAGACAGGACTAAATGCAGGGCTGCTAAATGGGAGCGCAGAGAGAAGAGGGGGAGGGCCTGCAGCCAGCTCGATAGTCACTCAGACACCATCCCAGCCATGAGAACATGCACGTATCCCTCGCTCCCTCCACCTTAGCAAGCTTCCCTCAAAATGGAGAAATACAGCAACTGTACACAGTGTTATTCATTAAAGGTGAACACTGACAACATCGACTATCCTGTTACAGAGCAATACCCTGCAGGGAAACATCAGGTACTGACATTCATGTGGATGTGACTTCAACATGTACTACATGTACTTCAGCAATGTTGCTGACCATGCACGATTCCTTCTATGGCGAAAGGCAAGCTGTCACAGCAGGACAGTACACCCCCCACACTTCATCCACAGAGACCTAAAACTGCAGCTCGCGAGATCCAAATATTCTGCTGACAGTATCCCAGGGCCAGACAGCACAGGACACCCTCAGAGAGTCTTTGTCCCTGACCCAAATCTGCCACACCATGCTGGGCAGATGGCTGTAATATTGTAGCTGATGAGCGTCTAAGCAAAGTTTTATGATACACAAACACTTGTGTACAGTATCAATACTGTTGTGCATTGAGTTTAAACTCAGTGCACTTTAGCTTATTGTGCTTAAAAGCAACCCAGACCCAAGTCTCTGTCCTCAGAGTCCCAGCTGTATGCCCCATCACAAAGTGAGGAAAATCATTATTTTTTTTCTCACTTACAAATACTTTTTATGGTAGTTTCATTTTAATGGAGAGAGATAGAATATCAACCAAACCTCCAGAAAAATGCATCAAATAAAAGTTATAAACTGATTCGTTTGCAATTAAATAAGTATTTGATCCCCAAGCAAAACATGACTTAGTACTTGGTGAAGAAACCTTTGTTGGCGAGCACAGCAGTAAGATGTAGCTGGTCACCAGGTCTGCACACGTCTCGTTCCTTGGCTGACGCTTGCCAACTTGAAGCTTCAGATGCGTCCACAGATTTTCCATAGCAAAATGAAATGACCATGAAAATTAGAGTCTCTTTATTTCTTAGTAGTGAGCAAGCTTACAAATTCAGCAGGGCATTAAATAATTATTACTCCTACTGTAGCTGCATGATGTCTGATAGTGATGGCGAGTCTTGCTTGACCCTCACTGTCACAGAAAAATGTTGTTGTTGACCAGAGAAATGAAGGCGGAGTGAAAACCTCTGTCTAGTTAAAGGCTCCTTGCTGGTACTTAACAGCGTAATTTCTAGGAATGCAAATGTGTACTGAGTTTCCTTTGTATGAGTGTTGCTTACCCCAAAGGTTGGTGTTTGAAGCTCAGATTAAACATGAGCAAAGTCTCACATACTCAGCTATACTCAGCTCAATCAGGTACAAGTAATCTCTGTGAGTCAAAAGCTCAGTTTTCTCCTTTTGGCTTTTTATGATATCCTTTAACTGCATAATAATCAAGCTCATTGCCACATTAATGCCATGTCCAGGCGGGCACACAGTAAAGGTGTTCTTGTGGCTTTTAACAAAACGTTTTCTATAATTCATGAAGAGCAGCGGTTTTGCTGTTTTGCCAAAAGGCTCAAAGATAACCGGTTGCTGAGAAAAACAGCAAAGCAAAACAAGATCAAAAGTAGAGCAGTGGTGCTGATGCGAGAACCACGGAAGACTCACAGGACCAGCGGACCAATCCAGGGGAGGGGAGGCAGCACTGTGAGCCAATCGTCTCCGGCCTGCATACAGAATGTCAGAGAGAGAGTGGGAGTGGGGAGGGCGGCTCCAGCTCCTCGTTTAAGAGCGCGGCTGGGAGTGCAGCAAAGCAGACAAAGACTCTGCAGCATCCACTAGCCAGCTCTCCGTCCTGCAGACCACCCTCACCAGGACCTAGTCCCGTAACACAGGAGAGGTCTGGCTGCTCGCTTGCCTGTCTGCTCTTCTTCTTCATCAGCTGAGCGTAGACTTGTGAGGGAGCCATGCCTGAGTGTTGGGATGGGGTGAGTGATTGATCAGGACCAATCCTGAGTGTCATCAACACCACAAACACTGCTTTTCCTGCTCTTTGTCAGTTCATTTTGTGATGCTTCTGTTTATTCTGAATCATATAGAACGCAGGTGTTACTGCAGGAGATAAAGGCAGCGCGTTTTCTGTGTACTGCTGTGTGCTGCTGTTTTGTATTCAGCTGAAGCTGCAGCGTCAGTGTCAGTTGATGGGCTGCTCTGACTCTGGCCCACTGACACACTTAAGCGCACTAACACAGATTCTGTGCAATGCTCTGATGCGCACACCTCTGCAGACGAGGGTGTGCAGGGCAAGTGTTAATCCTTCTGCAGTGTCATTTATGCAACCTTGAAGCAGACGAGTAAGGTTGTTGCATGCTTGTTTTTCTGTTCACCTAGTTTCGTAATAAAAAACGAAATAGCATCATTCGCTTTTGTCATGTTGCTACACAGACAGTTATTGTGGGAAGCTTGGATTCTCTCTCGAAGATATCGCAATTATCTGAGGAGCTCATGTGTCTGTGAAATGTCACTACAACAGTCTGCAAACAAAGCCTCTGATGCAGTAACTGCCTCAAATTAGAATGCTGATTGCAGATAACACTGATGTTAACGCTGAAATAATAGAGAGATAATCCAGCCGGATTAACTCCTAGCTGTCTGCTCCATGACTATTTGCTGCTAGAAGAGAGGATTATGTGGAATTTTGTCACTTGGCTGCATCTGTGGCACTGCTGTATTTCTGCGCTGTGAGTCATTTGGGAGTTATTTAAATAACTCCACGATGATTGTGTGTTATTTTACAAGAAGCAGGCGGGCATCGAAGATGCTGCAGATTGACAGCAGCAGGCTGACAGAGAATTTCAGGCAGCTGTTTCTCTGCGTCTGAACAGTTTAAGGTGTGAAAGGATGCTGAGGGGAGGACAATAATGACAGCCTGTCAGCGTGTGTTTGCTTCAGAGTGCAAAATATAGACCAGAGTGGGAGCAGCATCAATAAAGGCTTCAGTGCAGTTTACCGCCTGAACCTGGCATAATAATCCCAAAGCATCACTCTGCTGTGTGGGTGTGTGTGTGTGTGTGTGTGTGTGTGTGTGTGTGTGTGTCTCAGTTGCGCAGTTGATGGTTTCTCATATTTACTGCCTCCATTTTGAGTTTGGCTTTTTGTGGTCAGCAGATGCTGACAAAATGTGGTTCATAACTCGACACATTCGCACACATAAGTTATTTGATGACATCATATCGGTAAAAATCACAGGACTCATATACTCTGACATAAGATTTTGTTTTCCATATTTGCATATTTGGAGTTTATAAATTGCTAAGGACTTTATACTAAGCATTCGTGTGAGTTGTTTTGCATACAAATAACTATTATTGTTTATTATTAATAACAATAATAATAAAAGAGCATCTCTAGTAGATTCTGCATTATTTCAATGTAAGTCGGAATGCAGAGACTTACATCAACATCAGCTGAAGTCAAATGACATTTATTTATATAACATATTAATTTTCCCTCGAGGCAAACATATTAACATTCCAAGTATACAAAAATATAAATACAAAAAATAAAGCTAACATAGATCAGCCCAAATCACAGATATGGATCGCTAATATTCGTCTGTCATGTTTGTCATTCTGAATGTGAAACAGAGAGTTTTACAGTTTATTTTTAAACATTTTCTTCTGCCAAAATAAAATAAACATATAAAAAAAATATCAGCATTGGCTTTTTTAAGCATCAGTATCTGTTATCTGTGTTAGCAGTGGTTTTATTTTAAAGTGTTACCAAAGGTATACAAAGCGTATGAAGATTAGCTTAACCCCCATCAGAAGTCACAGTTTCCAGTTTAGAGACCGTTGAGCTGTTTTCAGATTTGGAGCCTCAAACTCACAAGAACCACACATGGTGTCTGCCACTGGTGTAAGACTGGATGACGGTTTGTCAGTCAGTCCAAAGGCTGCCATGACTTTTGCTGAAAGTCTCCACACAATTTGCAGTTAAATTACTGTAGTTGTTTTTGCAATTTCTAAATAGCAGTTAGCCACTAATAGTTAAATTGTCTTCATATTTAATTCCTCCTGCTTTTTAAAATATTCCATCAAAGTCTGGACTGTAGATCTTCAAAGCCACTGACTGTTAAATTATTTAAAACACGACCTTCTAAGTAAATTAACGTCCAATAGTTCATCCGTAGGATTATCCGCTAATTATCGCTGCACTTGCCTCTGTCATGGAAGATTAATGAGGAGCGTAGTGTGAACTGGCTATTAATGGCAAAAGAGCAAGTTCAACAAAAAGCAGGTGAAATTATGAGTGCTTAATGTGTGCTGGTGCACAAAGGGAAACTCTTGCAATGACGGATTAGTGAGGACATCTGTTCATCCCCGAAGGAGTTATGTGGCGACTATGTGCGAACCACCAGGTAATTGTGTGTTTTTGTGTATTTCACAGGAACATGATGTTGAGACCCCTTATGGGATGCTGCATGTGGTGATCCGAGGGGCACCCAAGGGAAACAAGCCCGCTATCCTCACCTACCACGACGTGGGACTGAACCGTGAGTATTGTGTTGGTGTCTTAACAGATGCTCCTGTTTCTGCACTTATCAAAGGTGATAATTGGCTTCCTACCTTTACTTTGCACGCTCGCACACACACACACACACACACACACACACACGCACACGCACAGACACACACGCACACACACACACACACACACGCACGCACACACACACACACACACACACACACACTTTTTCAGCATGAGTCACATTTAAAAGAAGCACGTGTTATTTTACAAGAATTTAACACCCAGGTCATCATCAGATCCAAACCAACCAGAATGGCACACAAAGCAAACAAACCAAAACAGATTACATTCTGATAGCACAGGTTTAGTTTTCGTTTAGGTTTAGTCACTGATGTTGACTGACACCTCAAACAGTTCTGTCAGTGTTTGTCTTTTTATTTGACCTAAAAGTGTCGCCACTACAAAGAAATGACTCTATCTTAGAAAAAGAATGAAGAATATGATTGTTAAAGCATGACATATATTTTACAAAGGCCTGCTTCTTCTCACAATGAGGCGCAAATACTAGTATTACACTAAGTATTGTGGTAGGTAGTGAAGTTCTTAATTTTAAGCAATATATTATGAACATAAACACGAACACCTAATTTTGATGGATTTTTATTAATTAATTACTTTATTCAAAAAAATAATCATTAAAGAAATCAGCTTGATATAAACTGAATGTGTCCCATTCAAGAAAATATCTTACGTAACAAAATTTACATGTAATCAAATGACTTAGAGTCAACAGTTTGGGGCATGTGTAGTATTTCAGTGGTGGACGGTCATCGTAAACATGGTCAAATATTTGTGAATCATGCTGACAGTTTTTTATAGTCTTGGCTCTCCATGATGTCAGCTCTCGCCACGAACACAGGAGCACAACTAATGTTCAAACCTGATGTTTACAAGAGCCAGCCAATCAGAAGAAACTTGGCATGAACATGAACTGCACCAGAGTCCAGTACAACATAATTAAGGATTAATTTGAAGAGGGACGCATTCAAAGCTCCTTCAGTCGTTTCCAATCACCAGTATAAAGGTCTCCTCTAAAACTAGTACAGCAAAGACTTCATCATCTCACAGAGACTAATCAAAACTATTAAATGACTTAAAAAGCTGCGTGCATTTGGTGCTTGACAAAATTAATTATCTTTGACAAGAAAATATGTTGTCATCATTAGATAACACATCATCGCAACTCTTTTGATTTTCATTCCATGCACCAAGAGCTGGATGCTGTCATGACACTCCCATCATTGTGCAAAGTCACTGAGTGCACTGCCTGCACTTAATTTAATTTAATGAGGCATATACGTAGGTGGGGTAAAAATAAAAACAATTAAAAAAAAACCCCAAAGCATTTGTCTTAATTTGAGACGATGAGAGGCATCGATGAAATGTAGGTCAGAAAAACATGGACATCCTGCAGAGGGAGGCGAGGCGGGGCCAGCGGCACTGCGGTGCTGCTTTGATGGGTGGAGGTGGGATAAGGAGGGTGGGGGTGAATTAGGATGGTGTGAGAGGAAGCGGAGGTGATATATGTATGACGGCAAATATCTGACTACATTTTTCTGCATCATTCTGTCTCAGGTGGTGAAAAAACCCCACAGAAATCCACCCACTCCAGAAAAAAAGTACACACAAATATATATTATTATGCACATATATATGTATATATATATATATACATATATATGTATAAACTAGAATAGAAAATGTTCTGCTGCTGCAGCAGAACCACAGGGCTATTAGTATTCACAGCTAGTCACTAAATCAGTTGACTGCAGCACACAATCACATAGGATGGAGCAAGAGCGAGCGATGAAAGGAGTCACAGTAAAAAATAGAAAGCATAAAGAAAAATTGGTGGGGGGCTTATTGTTCCATTAAAATGACTCCCAATCAGCAGATGGCACAGCAATCTGGCAGTTCCCTCGATTAAAAACACAGATCTAGAGAGAACAAGAGAACAGGAGGGGGCTGGGAAAAAATGAAAGTGAAATAAAGATAAAGAGATTAGGAGTGCAGCAAAAAGAGAGAGAGGCCGAGGGAGAGGAGAAGGGCTCATTTAAGAAGTAAAAATCAGGTCACGGAGTAGAAATTGTTAGGAAAGAAAATAAAGTATTGCATCTAATTGCACAGGATGCAGAGCATGGGAAATAAAAGGAGAGGAAGAACGAGAGGCAGATAAAGAAAGTAGAGGGAGAAAGTAGGTCACGGAGTCAGTAGGAGTATAATGTGAAAGAGCTGAGCAGTGATTCAGCGTGTTCGTGATGAGAAACTTCTCACGTCAGTGGTCACGTAGCATTCGTATTATTGCCCGCAAGCCGGCACTGCGGCAAAGTCAGAGCGTCCAGCTCCCCTCCCCTGCTTTTCATCTCTAACCTAGTTGTCTTGTTAATTGGTCCATTTAATTAACATTGCTCAGGCAGAGCCCAAGGAGGAAACAATGTTGCTGGATGGCTTCACTGAGTCTGACACGCATGAGCAGAAAATAGGCCAACTGCAGACCCGGTGGGAGGAGGGCATAAGGAGAACTGACATCTATTATACATGAAGCTATTTCAGAATTTAATGTTCTCTATGGTGGTTCAGGAAATAGAGCTCTACAGTGAGGGAAATCCTCCGTGACACACTGGAAATAAATCAGACATTCCTTCCAAGAAAACAATATAGATCCTCCGTTTTATGTGCAATGAATGTCTCACTACTGTATATGCACCATCACCATACGGCCCTTGGCTATTCTCACTGTTTTCTCATCACCAAGCATCAGTGACATTTGAAGATCATTTTCAGACCATTTTGTAAAGTGTAAAAACCACATTAAAATAAAGAAATTCTTCAATTCAGTTAGAAACAAAGGTGAATAAAAGCTGTGTGTCAGATTTGCTAGAAGGAGACTTTGCCTTTCCTTGCTGGCAGAGGATGAGCTGCACAGATGGCCACCTTCAAGATCCTCTCAGAGTGTGGTGCACATTCAATGTGATCACGTTCCTCTGCTCCCAGCCCTCCGTCCTCTCACCCCGTGCTACCTCTGCTTATTTCCTCACTCTCCTACAGACAAGCTGTGCTTCAACGCTTTCTTCAGTAATGAAGACATGCAGGAGATCACCAAGCATTTTGTGGTGTGCCACGTCGATGCCCCGGGACAGCAGACTGGAGCGTCGCAGTTCCCACAAGGGTATAAAAAAACAACTCACGAATGGAGAATTATTTATTGTTCCCTGAGTCGTTTACAAACTGAGAAGTTTTATAGGTTTTTATGCCTTAAATTATTAATTGAATTAATATCTTAAATTGTGATATTCCCTTTATTGATTATATTGTAGAATAATTTTATTGATTATGGATTTATCTAGTTTTATTGTATTTATTTATGGGGGTTGGGATGCTTTTACATTTGAAAAGTCTTATTATGAGCTGGTCAGTCCAAAAAGTATTATTATTCAAACTTGTGATTCCTCCTAAGGAGTTTCCTTAAGAGGAATCACAACAAACAGAAAGACAAAAAGGGTAATTTCATTCATCAATGGTCATCAATGAGGGTGCAGATAGTGCCATTATCTAAAACCGTTAACTGAGTGGAACGAAGACGTCACTGAACCGTCCAGATCCTGCACATTGAACTCTATGTAATTACTTTCGCTTTAAAAAGCATCCATTTATACAGCACAACGGGCGGTTAACATATGAAAGAAAAATGTTGGGAGTAACTCATCGGAATTCTGAATCTGATAGATTTTTAAATTGCTTCGAGTGAAATGAGTCATTACTTTCTCTCCATAGGTACCAGTACCCCACCATGGACCAGCTGGCTGGCATGCTGCCCACTGTTGTGGAGCACTTTGGGTGGGTGCTCTATGCTTTGAATTTACATAAATTCTGTATTTTTCTTGTATTTTTATGGTAAATTGTTCAAAATCAGAGAAAAATGTTTCTGCTCCCGTTTGTGTTCTACACAAAATCACCTCACATGAAAACGAGTATCAAGCGTTTTCAGTTCATTTAATAACAACTGTAGAAAATTAACTTATAGGACTAGAAAATATCAGATGTTCCTAGCTGGATATAATTTTAGTCTGAGCCTACAGCACCTTTCATGTCTGAGATGTAGAACACTTGGCTCTGTGCAGGTATAAATTTCCCATCTGTGTGTCCTACAATAGTTTTCTGTCATGTAGGCACTGCAGCAATACATGTGGTATCCACACATATGAATTATTTAAAGCATTGCATCCTTATTTATCTGGCAAACATTTGACTTGATGGATTGTTGATCTTGTTTAGATTCAAGAGCATCGTTGGAATCGGTGTCGGAGCTGGAGCTTATATTCTGGCCAAATTTGCTGTAAGTCAAAAGTTATTCATTGTTATTTATGAAACAACAGTAGCATTTCCACTTAGGTGTGCAAAAAGATTAAGCTTCTTTTGTCTTTTACGCTCAGCTGATCTTCCCTGACCTGGTAGAGGGTTTGGTTCTGCTCAACATCGACCCCAATGGCAAAGGATGGATTGACTGGGCTGCTACCAAGGTACTTCGCCTATACTGTATCCATCTATTAATCCATCCATTTTCACATTTATGAACCTACATATGCCTTTTATATTTCTCATTGCGATAACTCTCTGTTTCCCTTAGCTGTCAGGTCTGACCAGCACTTTGCCGGATACGGTGCTGCCACATCTTTTCAGCCAGGTAAACTCACCTTTACATTAGAAACCATAATGTTGTTTGTTTAATTTCCAGTGTGCTTAAGTTTCTGAGGTCAAAGTCACTGCAGGTGAAAACCAGAGAACCATAACTCTAATCCAAACCCCAGTAGAATATGGGATTATTGTTCTCTAAAAAAACGGTTCTTGCCAGGGAACTTGGGAGAAAAAAACATTGTAATTGTCAAAAAAAATGGTTACAGTTATTGTTCAAAGAAAGAAAAAAACATGTTTACTGTAACTCTCTGAGGTGTAATAATGGGTTCCTCATTCTAAGAAGCAATCATTATTTTCTCTGTTCCCTGCAAGTATTTCTGACCACAGCTGTATTTCTGTGCAGGAGGAGCTGGTGAGCAACACAGAGCTGGTGCAGAGCTACAGGCAGCAAATCAACAACAACATCAACCACTTCAACCTGCAGCTTTTCTGGAACATGTACAACAGGTGGAAGTTCAAACTCAGTTTCTTTTCTAAGTCATATAAATATATGTAATATGAACACTAAACGTAACAACAAACATAAATACGCAGCCTTTTTTTAAAAACTCGTCTATCCTGTCTTCCCCCTTTCAGTCGGAGGGACCTGGAGATGAACCGCAGTGGGACAGTGCTTAACGCCAAGACCCTGAAGTAAGTCTTCAGACATGCCATCACAGCACAGTGTTATGTAAGGTTTACTGGAGGTTAAAGCTTTTATTTTTGTTAATTTTGGACAGACTGACACACCACTGGAATCAGCTGAGTAGCTATTAGGATAATGAGTTTCTTGTGTTGAGTAAATAGAGTCACATGGTATTATAAACAGCTATAAAAAGTTAGATAATATAATGTAAAAGATGCTGTTGTAAAAGGCATCTTCAAACATGTAGTCTGGACCCGACAGCAGAACAACAGACATATTTAATCTGAGAGAGTTACGTGTGCTGTAAGTGATAATTAGCAAAATCATGTCAATGCTTAAAATTTTTAAGATGTTGACAAAGAATACTGATGGCCTCTAGGTGTCCTGTGATGTTGGTTGTTGGAGACAATGCGCCTGCAGAGGAAGGAGTGGTGAGTCACTTTTTTTTCTTTCTCTGTTTGTCTAAAGCCAGTTAAGACAAACAAAAAATCTGATTCTCACATCAACTTGTATCTTTCAGTTGGATTCATATTTTATATTCCTTACTTGGATAGCTGCACTGATCAAAATCGTCTCTTTCTTACTTGCAAAACATCAAAACTTTACATTTATTCTGACCGATGTTTCTGGCAATGTGACAAACATAAGTCTAGTTTACGCTTTCTTTTCGCTCCACAGCTGGTCTCCACCAGCTCCTTAACTAAAGATCTGGTTCTTTAGTTGCTAAATGCTCACGTGTTAATCACTAATTGTGTTTGTCTGATGTTGGGAATCTAGTGCAAAGGTGAGTTGCCACCAATAATGACACCATGAATGCACTAAAGCTCCACAAAAACAATTGTATTGCTTGACTAACACAGTCATCAGGGTGTTTAACAAAAAATTACACTCTCCCTGTTTAGGTACCAAACATGGTACCGCAAAAGTTTTATATTGGTCACGCCCCAAATGGCCTTAAACCATTAGTAGCAGAACCTCTACTCTGTTACCATTAAAGCACTTTAATAACAGCTGAATAAGTAGCTTAAACTCCTAAACTCTCATTAAAGCTGAAGATTCAGTGGAAAACTCTCTGCAGGTTTTAAACATTTCTCACTTGATGAACGTATCTTTGATCAAATGTGCAGAGTGAGATCACTTAGGTTTGTATGACTATTTTGAGGGGACTTGGAATTAGTCTGTGACCTCTTTGTCTCATCATGTAGTAGCTGTGCTTCATCAGCTTTCATTTTGTCTTCATGTTGCTTCTATAAATTCCCCACAGAGCTGACTCAATTTGTCAGAGTAAATAAAAATTAGCTTACCAGCAGACCCTCCCCTCCTTCTTCCTCCACCTGTTCTCACTCTGTTCAGTATTTTGTTCTCACTCTGTGCTCATTCATGAATAAAGAAACAGGTCAGCCAGCAGAGACATCTCTACAAGCCTCCCTCTCCCCTGCCTGTCTGCATTACTATAGGTGTACTATAGGTGTGTGTGTCTATTTGTGTACGTGTTCTCCAGAGGCCAGATGGCCTCGCTCTCGCTCTGGGGCTCTCTGAAGTGGCCCAGATATGTTTGCTTCTGCACCAGTTAATCTGCCGCCTGTTCAAATTGAAGTCAAATCACTCCATCCTCTGTGAGATGGAGAATGAGATGCAGGGAGAGTGATGTTGTTGTTATAAAATCTCTTGGAAAGATGGAAGGATGGAGAGATGGAAGCAGGGATGGAGGGAAGGGAAGCGAGGAAGTGAGAGATGCAAACAGAGGTTATTTTATTGGATGTGACAGATGGAGGTCATATTAATATTTCATATCTGCTGATATGACCAGCTCAGGCTGCAGAGTGTGCTCCACTTACATGATGCTTTTCTTTCTTTCTTTTTTTAAGCATAAATATACAGCACATTTTGTACATATTCTTATACATATTTCCCTTTACTTAGTAATTTGCATGCTCTATCTGCCTGCCAATTTGCAATAAAGGCAATAAAGGCTATTTCTATTCTATTCGGTTAATGCAGAGTGAGTGGGTTATGTAGAGAGATGCATATTTACCAGAGTCACATTTGCATTTCCTGCAACTAATTTACAACTGTTTTGTTGTAGCTATGCAAATAATTTGTAATTGATATGCAGTTTTGTATCAGCAGATGAAGCTCATCTCAAAATTCTTTAAAAAAAATTCTTATTTTATCCAAAAAAGTGCAGACGTGCATTCATCCTGCAGCTATATGTTTGTATTTTGTCAGGATTACCAAACATGTATTTTGGGAATCTGTGTGAAGGATTAAAGATTAAATGCAGCAGAGAGCAAAAACATGTTCTCGGTGGTTTGTGTGTGATGCCCTGAATGTGCTTTTGCATGTCCACATGTGAGCAGTCAGGCATCGTTTGTGTGTCTTTGCACATCTGTGTGTGCACACACTGCGGATGAATCTTATCCTGCTGGAGTGAGTCATCTCTGCAGCACACTGCAGTATCTGGGTCAGCCACATACACACTGCTGTCATCTCCATATATGGACTATACATTCACCATCTCTGATAAAGTCCTGACACTGTTTATCTTGGAGTTGAAAGTTTTCCATCTATAGCAAGTGTTTCAGTGCGTGTTGAAAGCACGCCAGCACTCTATATGGGTTAGTAGTTTAAGGTGTGTCGTATCTTTTTAATTATAGCAAGCAGTTTCATTTGGCTTTATAGTTTTTGCTTGCTCACTGCAATTTGCAATTTCAGAGCTTAGACTTGAGTCTTGCACTGAAGTCTAAAATCAATAGAATTACAATATCTTCATTAAGATAGGCCAAAGGTAGAAGTTAGTTATGAACACTGTCAGCTCACATTTCCCCAATCAACCTTTGAGTGTGTTCATATATAAGGTTTGGCACAATATGGCCACTCATGAACAACAGCAGAGCGCCGAAAAGAAAACTAAGCAATAGAGCCAAACAGATCTGAGGAATTAAAAAATATAATCCAGGCTAAAAGTGACACAGTAAAGCCCGGATGGAAGTCTCTGCAGCATATAGGCAGAGCTCACCCTCTTCTGACTGAGCAAATGTGACAGATATTACCAAATTTACCCCTAATCCAAGGGGAAAAGGTTTTCACCTCTTACAAGGGTACATGTCATGTACCATTTAACCAGTTACGCCTTATATACTGGATAGCTTACCTATACAGGAAAAATCCAGAACCTATTCTAATGGTCATCAAACCATGTTTTTTTTTAATATGTTTGATATATACTGAGGTTTCAAAACTCATCATAAAGGTACAGTGAAGGTCGTCAGATGCCAACTTTATGGGCGACAGAGTTAACCCTAAGAAGCCAGTGTTAGACCTTGTGTTATCTTGTTAATCTCTTTTAAGTGTTACTGTATTTAGTATATGTGCAGAAAATTACATAGTTTGGGAAATATACTGATCATGGTGTCACCAATCATGCTAGTGTGACTTTTGGCCCCCGACTCTGTATTCTGCAACAATTTTTGACGTAACCAGTGACTCCCAGCTTTTTGCAGGCTATGCACACCACTACTGTAAAAACATAAATACCTGGTGCTTTTCACTTATTTTGCCTGGGAGTAAAGAAAGGCCTTTCGACAATATATTTTTGTGTGTTATTAAGTTTTTAAAAATCGATCTTTCTCAGTAAAACACTCTGACTTTCCTTGTATCTAAATAAATACACCATATAAATACATGTGATTGTACTTGAATGTTATCAGTAAACATGCGGACGTTTATGTTATGTTGCCTGATAAAGTCATCAGAAAGCATGTAAAAAGACACGTGATTGTTCTTGTTGTCGCATCTGGTCTGGCTTAGTCAGCTCAGCCTGCTGTTTTGTCTTTAAGGTCGAGTGTAACTCCAAACTGGACCCAACCAACACCACCTTCCTGAAGGTAAACGCTTGCCCTCATTTCACCTACTGCTGCTGTAGATTCACTGAAGCAACATTTCAAAGTCAGACACAGAGGAAAAGTAGACGTGTGATCATCAGCAATAAAAGGCCTTGTTTCAGTTTTGAGTATATTTCTAAGAAGCTACTTTGACCCTTTTTATTTTTTAACACCTTTTAACTTTTTCTAAAATTATTTTTTACATTTTTATTTTAGTGTTGTGTTGTTCAAAGAAACATGTTCAGTTTTGTTAAACATCCTAAATAGCTATTTCTTAATTACTCTACACTGGAAGTAATCCAGTGTGTAGAAGTTAAAATAATAAATCTGAACACATTTATAAACATATTCACAAACAAGACATACCGGCAATAGTTTTAGAAATACTTGGGTTGATACATTCTGAATGTTTCATAAAGAAGACAATAGAAGAAAATATTAAGAAAAAAATAACACAGACATTGTTTACCTTGATGATAGACCACCTGATAGATAGATAGATAGATAGATAGATAGATAGATAGATAGATAGATAGATAGATAGATAGATAGATAGATAGATAGATAGATAGATAGATAGATAGATAGATAGATAGATAGATAGATAGATGTGTCATAATCCATGACAGAAGAAGAGCTATCAGTCAGCGGACAGGGATGGTGGATTGATCATATGCTAGTTGGCTGATGGCTGCTGTCTCCTTCCGTGGCAGATGGCTGACTCTGGTGGACTGCCCCAGCTCACACAGGTAAGACAAACACCACAGAGCACGAACTTGCCATCCACATTTAAGACACTGTTTGCTCAGAATTCAGTGGAATAAAAACTCTGATGTGTTGCTTTCCAGCCCGGCAAACTGACAGAAGCCTTCAAGTACTTCCTGCAGGGGATGGGCTACAGTAAGTCTCCAAACTGCCGTAGTTAGTGGGACAGAGTGGGATTCAATGTTTTTTGTTTTGTTTTGTGAGTGTGCTATGATGTATTTTATGCAGAGGGTTATGACCAATATTAATCTTGCCCTCTGTCTTCCTTGCCCCGTTCTTTCAGTCGCTAATGTGAAGGATCGGAGGTTGAGTGGAGGGCCAGGTACTTCCTCCTCCCCGTTCACCTCTGACCTGTTATTGCCCTATTCAATGACTGTGGCATTTTAGAATTTCTTTTGAATTTCATTTGGTTGTGAATATAATATTTTGGGCTGCAATTATTATTATTATTATTGTTATTTTTTTTTTACTTTTGCTCTCATTTTTGGAGTTTCTTTTACCCTAAGGACATTAACCCCCCATCTTTGTTTTATCAAATATAATTTTTCCTCCAATGGAAAAATATACTGCCCTTACTTCCACTCCCCCCATTCCTTTACCATTGCATCTCCAGTCCTGCTCTTTGCATGGCGTTCAGCTAGCTTTGAGCAAAGACTTTCAGACTAAGTTAACAATAACTCACCATGTCTTTAAAAAACTTAGACAATTAGAAAATAAACTGTTGACAAAAACAAGTTGTTTTTAGTTACACTATTTAAAAATGTATTTTTCCCCTTGTATCACAGAAAGATGGAATGAAATGAACTTTGTTTAGAAGATTTGAAAAAGAATAGCTTACCTGATAGGAGGATTTTAAGTCTAGAGCTTTGAGTGTTTTTCATAAAATCTGCAAATAGCCATGATTTTCTGACCTTATTTAAAAATCAAGTTTGATATTCAAATATCCCAGGTTTACCTTTGCATTCCAATTTATTACAAATTCTGGCTTTTTGCTCATTTTTCCTATCAGCAACTTTTAGTTTTATTTCCAGTTGGAAGCAAAACAAGATACAGAGGTAATAATGGAAATCAAAGAAGAAAAATTCAACTTTAAGGTGCAAATTGGCTGAAAACAGGCTCCTGAGGTTGGTCTTTGTCTACTGGCTGTGTAAGTGAAAAACTGTAGGCTAACGTGTGCGGTGTTAAAACTGTCAGGGATGCTTTTCTGGGTTGTTTCACCTTCCTGAAGGAGCCATAATAAGTCAGGGAAGTGTGAATACAGGTTAACTTAATCCTGATTACTCTAAGGAAATCCCAAACTGTCTTTGCTCAACTTGTTATCTTTCTTCAGTACAGTGAATTAATAATGACTAAACAAACCCAGTTCCACACTAATCATAGTGTGTTCCCATGAGAACAACTGAGCTTATTATATCACAGACTGAGTACATGGTGCTGCCAATGTGTCTCCAGGTAGACACATTAACAGCTTTAATTAACAAGCCTAACAATCCATGACTGTTGTATGAGCCAGTCAGCTGCCTTTTCTCACCTGCTATGAAGAAACATATTCTTTAGTTATCCACATTAGCATGTACTCCCTACATCCCCCCAACATCTACTGATTGCATTTATTTATTTATTTTTTTAAAAATGTAAGAAATTTGACATGTTGAAATTTCTCCCAGTGCCCTCAGCCAGTATGACCCGCCTAGCTCGCTCCAGGACGGCTTCCCTGACCAGCGGCGGCTCCGTGGAGGGATCCCGCTCACGAGCCTGCACCCACTCTGACAGCACCGAGGGAGTCGGCGCAGTCGCCCATACCATGGAGGTGTCCTGCTGAGAAACCACAGGAAGAAAGAGGGAGGGAGGAAGTAGAGGGATGGAGAGAGAAACAGTGAGGCAGACTGTGCAAACAAGAGCTGGAGTAGGGGGTTTATAAGGATTGAAGGTGTGAGAGAGGTAGTCAGGCTTGATGGAGAGGGATAGTAATATTTGAAGACAGCTCTCTTTGTCTTCATCTACGTCCTCCGGATCCCCGTGTCTGCCATTTTCTTCCCTCCACTGTAAAATTCCATATGTAACGCTACTTTAGCACCCTAAACACATTTAAATATCCACCTCAATTTCCTTTCTCCCACAACTCAATGATTTAGCATTTACTCTTGAAGTGTCATTCTTGTGTTTGCTGAGTGTGGCCTCATTCTTTGCTTGCACCCTTTCTAACCTCCCACCCCCCAAACACACAAAACAGTAATTCTGTCAACAGTCCATACAGAAATACGCTGTAAAGAGCTAGTGATGAAATCTGGTACGAGCTGGTAAAAGTGCAGGACATAGCAACGAGAGCAGTACTTTTATGGGGTGTTTTCTGTTTTTATGTGACAGATTGTGAGCATCTCTCTCTGTGATGTTTGAGAGTCACGCGGGGGTGTGTCCAGAATTAGGCAGACGGCAGAACACAGCGTGTCGTAGCCGAGTGCACCTGTAGCGCTTAGAGAGGATTTGTAAGCATAGTTAGAGCTCACAACGCTGCTTTAAAGCTGCACTTGGTAAGATCTTATTTCAAACATGTGAACTATAATTAGATTGAAACAGCGCGATATCATCAGCATATGCTTAGACTTATCTCCAGTGATGCATTTACATTAAAATATTAAATAGGTTTATAACAGCTCAAACTTTGAAATAATAAGCTATCTGTCAGGCTGTCTGTGCTTCTGCATGTGTAGTATCTGAGACATATTCTGAGGCTCATTACCTCAAAACAAGAAATTACACACAGGCCGCCAGTCACAAGCGCACCAAAACCAAGCCACTACACCACCAGGGAGCTTTATGTGTTTATCTGCTTTATCTTCTTCTTTTTGCCACAATAATATTTACATGAGTGTCTTTGAGTCATCTTGATTTTGCGTGAGAAGACAATCTGGAGCTGTTTGGTATCAAATGAGCCAAAAATTATTTAAAAACATCAAATCCAACGTAGCCAATGTAGCAGCAAAGTTGTTGTGAAGCACTTGAAAAACACCTTCTGTGAAATCAAGTGAGCCTGAAACTATTAATATCTTACACTGTAAAACATGTAAATGCTTAATAAAGACGGTGGAAAATGCACCCATATGAGCAAAATACTTATATATAGTTTGCAAAGTGAGGAATATTAATGTAGCTATATGAGCTTGAAGTGCAGATTAACCTGTTTGTGTTAACAAGGAACTTGTCAGAAAGCTAGCATTTAAATTTCAATTACATTTAAAAAGTCGTTAATTCATAGAAAGCCCCTTTACACTCCCATCGCGAGCAGGGCCGGCAAGGGAACATGATGTTACATCAGCTCCAAAATTTCGCTTGGAGCGACATTAGCGTAATAAACCAGAGTGCAGCTTTAAGCCGCGTGTCATCTCACATTTCTCAGACAATCCACTGCATAATACTAGAATAGAAGAAGTATTTATTAACATGTATATGCATGTGAATGTGAAAGTAATCTTAGGGCATTCTAGTATGTAATTAGTTTCTAGTATTAGGGCATTCTTCATTAGTTAAATAGAGCCATGGATGCAAACACCTTCATCAGCCTGCAGCTGTAGTGCATGGATGTGGATCTCGCCATAGGCAGCTCTTTGTGGTCTCTTAACATGACAATCACAGCCTGACTCAAACCAAACTTGACCAGGGAGGGGAGCTGAGGCAGGATCAGGCCAGCCCGACAAGCTCTCGTTTCTGGGTCGGCATCACAGAAACTTGCCTTCCCTTACAGCATCCAGCCCCTCTTTGTGGATATACCAAAGCTACCCACCCACACAAACACACACACCCACACACACACACACACACACACATTTTCGCACATCTACTGAAGTGAAAGCTGCGTGGGCTGGATTTTGTAATGGAAAAAAAGCAATACACAAAATTCACATGCAAGATGGAATTCATTGCTATGTGGTTAGTGGTTGTTTTGATGTGCCGTGAAGCCACGATCTCACCGGTGTAGTGCAACATAGTGAGTATATGTGTAGTTTTAGACTAGTGCAACTGTGTGCTGCAATCTGCTGTAATCCTGGACCACCTTAATAGCGATCAGGGATGGGCTCCCTTGGATTTTAGCTCATTAATGTACAGTATTCATGTACCATAGTCACCTTCGTCTGCTTTCAGTTTTTCCAGAAAACCCTTTGGTCCCCTGTCAGAAGGGGCGTAGCTTCCAATTGCTGAGGTGTGCACTTCCCTGAGGCAGCCTGTAAGGGGCGGGGCTTTTTTGGCGCCATTTGGGCTCCAAGCTCGGAATGTAGGGCAACCCCCAGCCACTTAAAAAAAAAACAAAACAAAACCCTCCCTCTAAAAAAAAAAAAAAAAAAAAAAAATCACAAGGTGCCCCGGCTCTCACAGGCAAACCCAGTTGCACCCTAAAGGGCTATCAGCTGAAGTCACTTTTTAAGATGTCGGTAGTGTTTTAGTCATAGTTGTGAGCACCAGGGGGCCCTAAAAAGCAACAGGCTGGGAATGAAAATGAAAAAATGCTATATCTGTGTAAAGAGGAAGGGAAAAGATCATTACCAAAACACAGAGAGAGATTCTGACCTGAAACATGGCTGAATGAATGTTAAAGGAAAAGAATGTGAATTCGTTTAAGCTGGAGAGATTGTTGAATTGCTTGAAATATTCAGTAATGGTCTCAAAACGTGGAAAACAGGGATCAGATCAAAGACGTTCTTGTAGAATCTCATCGGCCAACTTCACAAAAACTCAAGGTTGCATGTAGCAGATTTTGTGATCATTTTCACTGTTTCTTCTGTTCACTAAGCTATTTTCTGCCATCCTCCTACATGACTCAAACTGCCTGGGGGGGCTCCTGAATGTATCTTGTCCCTTTTTGAAGTGCTGTACAGTATTGTCGACCCACACCTCATCCTCACTATGTTTTCCATTTCTTTTATCTTTGACATTTAACCCTGTACATGAAAACCCATCTCCTATCTGCTCCTTCCTCTTCGAGGTCTTTAAATAGTGAAGTTGAATTGTGAAAGTCCACAGGTCCTGTAAGCTAGCGCTGGATCAGTTTGTATAGACCTTGGTCCTCCTTGCACTTGTAGATACTTTTTATTTATAGAGCAGGTTACCCCAACCGAGCACTCTAACATTACCGTATTGTGCAAAAATGTACTTCTTTTCCTCTTCTCTTGGAGATTTTTTTTAAAGACAACAATAGGGTGTAACCTCTTCTTGGTATTTTATTGGTTCATGTGCTAACACTATTTCTCTTCTTACTGCCATTATGACCAATTTGTATTAAGCAATAAGTTCTTTTTTCTCATTTGGATCGTTTCATATTGTGGGAGTCTTCCCTCTGAGCTTGTTTCTATTCACAACAGTAGGACTCTTACCGGCTTCGTTGTCATCCAGATGTGTACTGTAAAGTTTAAATATATTATATAAATACATATACAAAGTAAACTGTCTCTGTCAATGTACTGATCAAGTAACAAGTGAGAAATAAAGACTTTACGTCAGAATTTGACAACTCAGGTGTTTTCTGTCACGTTTTGGGTGATTTGTGGGTGATCACGTTTGGGAAGCCTAATAGAGAGATGTCCTTAGACACCAAAAATGTGGTTAATATAGAGCAGCTCTTTGAAATGATTTCCTTTCAAAATACTTGAACGAGTAAATGCCGGACCCTCTTAGAAACAGTTCAACAACAGCATTGTTTTTAGTAAAGGTTCTCTTCATAACCAGCGTGCAATGTTGCGTTTATGATACCAGAGGCCACAGGGTAAAGTGTAGTTTGAGGCCTGTTCTCATACAAGCGCGCTCTCTGTACGCAAGCTAGCTTTGGCTAGCAGTCTATGTACTGTACACCTGACTAATGGGAACATATACCAGATACATACAATGTGGGCAAGTAATAAAATATTCAAAGTAGATCGTCTCATTAAAACGTTTGAAAATAATGTGAACATACATTTGGAAACTTGTAGGAAATCAAATATTTTGAAGGTGGAGAGAAGAAGGGTCAACATGTTTCAGCCAACTGATGTTGGAGATTATGGAACTATTAGGCAAAATATCAGGCAAAAGTTATTTTGGTACAGAAGACAGTACTCTGCACTGAGGCCTTGTCTGCTGAAGGATATTGCATCTTTTTATAATATTGTGGAATAACCAGTAAAAACCTTCATTTTCCTTGTGGTCTTTGAATATTTCTAATTTTCAGAAGTGAGATACGTTTGACAGTTGAACTGACTTCCTGATGGAGTCGTATAATATACCAGTGATATGGATTTGCTCAAGCTTTCCAAAGCTGTCCACATCTCTCTTTACGTCTGAGTTGCTCTTTACCCTTTTTTGTAAAGCTGGTGTCAGTTAAATTCTACACTTCCTATTCAATTATTTGATCTAAAATTATATCAGCAGCTCCATGTTGACTTTTGAAACATAGCCTGAATATAACACTGAATAAAAACACACTAGAATATAATGATTTTAATTTATTGAAGGAAAACAGTAAAAAGAAAGAGACATTAAATTGGTTCAGTATGTAAATTGATAATGCATATTGTGTATAGTATGTGTCATTTTTCACAAATTCAAAGCTTGTTTTTATTCTTTAGTAACTATTACTGGAGTCAGTATTTAACTTCAGGACTGATTATCCAGTAACTCAAACTGCACCTTGTAAGAGACCATGTAGGAGTCACAGTAGGCATGAAGCATCTGGTCCACAGGGCTGTAGTTCAGGGCTTGAATGTTAGGAGCCAACTTCTTCATGAAGATGCCAACGTTGAACCTCTCCTGTCCCGTCACGGGGTTGAATGAGTAAAAGATCTCCTCAACCTCTTGGTTGACGTAACGTGTGGCGTAGAGGATGCCGCAGGCCATGAAGGTGTTGGTCACTGCCTGCTTGTAGACTGAAGTGCGCCAGGTCTTTCCAAGCACTGGTGGTTCACCCTCCTCTAGCTTGGAGAGAACCAAGTTGCCAAAGTCCTGGGTGGTGGTGTAGACCACCCAGACACCAGACTCATCTGTTGCCAGGTCCAGGTCAGTGCATTGGTAGCATTCATCAAGGTTGCAGAAGTTACCCTTTGCATTGTACCTGATTAACAGAGGACTGAAATGAATGTTTTACACCAAAAAATGTCATTTTTGCTTATATCTTAAAACCTGTACTTTATGGTTTCTCCTTTTTAAAAGAATATATTTCCCATGAGAGAGTCTGCAAAATTAATATTTGTACTGAGTAAAATATGAGTAAAAAGAGTATTTGCTATTGTTGTTATAAAAATACAAGCTGTATTTATTATCTTTATTACAAAATAACCAGAGACATAAGACAGAGTTAAGTGAATCAACCTGGTTCCTTTGGGTAGATCTAAGGTGGTAACAATTTTGGAAGTGAGGCTGAAACGACAAACAGCATCCTTGTTGTAACAGTTGTAGTACAAAGCGCCTCCATACAGAACATTATTTGGACCTTGGATGGTGTTGGTAGTTGGATTCGAGGGGTGGATCTGGACGTTACCTGAAAAAGGAAGAAAAGGATTAAAACTGACAAGCTTGATTAAAAAACAAAGCTTATTACATTTTATAATATTGTTTTTCTATTATCCACGAACAATAATTGTGCTTTTTTGGATACATCTTTTCAGTGGTCTTTGATAATTGTTTAATTTATTTTCAGCATCACAAACATCCTCTTGTGTGTCAATCCTCTGCTCAAATTAGCCTCCAACAAATTTGAAGTGTATTCCCATTTGACCCATTTTTGCTAAAACTAGCAGTGCCTTGCTTTTTAAAAAGTTAAAAGATTGACTGAATTTTCTTTAAAATGAGATACAGCTTCAGGGTGAACCTTTAGATTTGATGCGGAAATTATCAGGAAGAGAGCTGGATTTTGAAAGTAACGGAAGATTTTTGCATGACTCATGCTGTGCAAAAAATAAAACTACTGAGAAACTGAAGGAGTTTACTGGATGCTGTTATAGAGCCAGTTCGGCCTTTGTGCCAGAGATGTTAAATAGTTTACACTTAAATGTTCCCCAGTATGTCACAAAAATGTTAGAAAAGGACGGGTTCTTACCAGGGATGCTCACCCCAATGATTAGAGAGCTCAAGGTGGAGTAGAAACGGACGTAGTGGGCGTATCTGTTGCTGGAAGTCAATATTACCCGCCAATACCAACTCTCCTTCCCTGCTTCTGGTTTGGGATCCCGACCCCAGGCACCATACTTGTATGAACCAGGATACTCTCCTGCTGTGTAGACCCTCGGTTCACTTATATTCAGAAACTGACCATAGGGACAAGTACCTGAGGATAAAATGTTAAAGGAAACAAAGCGAGAGATAGTGTTCATTTGCATGGCCGATTTCTTCCCAAATATGGCATTAGTAGTTTATTCAGCAGGATTAAAGTCAAGGTAAGACTGCTATTTACATCTGCAAGAGTTAATGTTTGGTTACATTGCTCTGCTCTGGGCCTTTCATGGAAAGTGGAGAGGCAAGGAGAGCAGCAGCAAAACTCCAGTACAGAACACAGCAGGCATCATTGTCAACCAACGTGGCAATGATTAATCAACATACAGAATGGAAGAAAGCTCTGTGCTGGAAGCTGGTTGCAAAGTTGTTGGTTGCAAATGGAGAGTCTTCTTCTCACACTAAGGTTAATTTTGGAGTTTCACAGGGTTCAGTGCTAGGACCAATTCTGTTTACATTATACATGCTTCCTTTAGGCTGTATCATCAGAAGATATAGTATACATTTTCACTGCTATGCTGATGACACCCAGCTCTATCTATCCATGAAGCCAGATACCGCACACCAATTAGTTAAATTGCAGGACTGTCTTAATGACACAAAGACCTGGATGGCCTCTAATTTTCTGATATGGCGCTATATAAATAAAACTGAAAATTGAATTCAATTGAAATTGGCTTGCAGAAATGTGGACATGCTAAAGCAGCTTAAATAGCATGCTTTTTGATATCTGCCAAATTAATGTTGGGTATCTGTGCAGGTGTGGAGATCTGCAAATGCTATGCTATGGTCAGATCGCTTTGAGCTGCATAAAGGAAGCTTTTGGGGCTTACCGTGTGGAGGCTCAGTGGGTTGGTGGGTGGGATGAAGTCCGTTCTTGCATTGTTCCAAGTCCCTCTTCAAGCGTTGGTTGGCTTGTTGTCTTTTCACCACTTGCATTGTGTCAAATGTCTCTAGCTCCTGCATCTCTTCTCTCAGGTCCTGAAGCTGACATCAGCAAACATCACAAATACCTGATCGAAAACTCATTTTATTTGCACGTAAAATATGGTAAGAGTTTTGAATAAGCATTTACTCAAAATACAAGCTGACACATGAAAAGGGTGCATTAAGTAAGGCTGGGTTTATGGCTGACTGAAGACCTAACCATAGATAAAAATTAGGCAAAGCCTTTATTCCACAGGTAGAAACAATGTTTTGTGTTGAGCCTTTAATTAGGAGCAGTCTTGGAGGAAAATAAGAGCAACCACAGAGCAGTTTGTGAAATAGAGAAAGAGTCTACTTTGCTATTTGAGAAGGCTGCCAGGCTCGGCACATACAGTGAGAAGGCCAAGTCGTAGCAGTACTGTGACTAAGAAGACCATAGTGTTGTTATGATGTATTTCCAATCCAATCCAATTTTATTTATAAAGCACTTTAAAATACCCAGCACAGGAACAAAGTGCTGTACAGAACATAAGTTAAAACAATAGAGTAACAGAAAACAGCAAAAATAAATAAATAAAACACATAATACATAAAATTAAAACAGCCCTATATTAAAACAAAAACAAGATAAAACAGCATCGAATCACCTAAAAACAACTAAAATAAAAATAAAAACCAACATCTCACGTGGTGTCAAAGGTCGGGGTAAAGAGGTGGGTTTTCAAGAGTGACTTAAAAACAGGTAAAGAACTGGCCTGTCTAATCTCTAAAGGAAGCTCGTTCCACAGTTTTGGAGCTGCTACAGCAAAAGCACGATCTCCTCTAAGTTTACGCCCAGTCCTGGGTACATTCAGGAGCAGCTGATCAGCTGACCTGAGAGAGCGGGTGGGTGTATAAGGCTGTAGCAGCTCAGAGAGATAAGATGGGGCTAGGCCATGGAGGGCTTTAAAAGCAAATAAAAGAATTTTACATTGAATCCTAAAAGAAATGGGCAGCCAGTGAAGTGAGGCTAAAATAGGGGAAATGTGCTCGAACTTTCGAGTGCCAGTTAAAACACGAGCTGCGGCATTTTGCACCCTCTGTAGATGACTAATACTGTATATGATGCGCTGACCCCAATATAAAGTGCATTACAGTAATCTAGCCGAGTGCTAACAAAGGCGTGGATCACTGTCTCAAAGTGCTGCCGTGAAAGAATTGGCTTTATTTTTGCCAGCTGCCTGAGCTGAAAGAAGCTAGATTTTACCACTGCCTTAATCTGATTTTCAAACTTCAGATCACAGTGCACTTTGACCCCCAGGTTTGTGACAGTTGGCTTAACATACTGGGCCAGGGAATCTACATACACATTGGGGGTCTCAGTGGGGCTGCCAAAAACCATCACCTCTGTCTTTTTATCATTGAATTTTAAAAAGTTAACAGACATCCAAACCCTAATGTCATCGAGACACTGAAGTAATGGCTGTGTAAGGTATCTGCCTTTTTTCTTTAGAGGGACATAGATCTGACAGTCATCAGCATAAAAGTGAAAAGCAATGCCGTGCTTTCTCAGTACAGAACCAAGAGGAAGCAGATATAAAGAGAAGAGGAGGGGGACTAGAACTGAGCCCTGTGGGACACCACACAAGAGGGGAGCGGAGGACGACACATAGTCACCCAGACTGACACAGAAAGTTCGCCCCGCCAAGTAAGACCTGAACCACTCCAGTGCTGTGCCCCTAATGCCCACCCAGTGCTCCAAACGAGAGAATAAAATGGCATAATCCACGGTATCAAACACAGCTGTCAAATCTAAAAGCACAAGGACAACACAGTCCCCAGCATCAGTCGCTAAAAATATGTCATTAAAAACTTTTAAAAGGGCTGATTCAGTGGTGTGAAAGGGTTTAAAACCAGATTGGAAAATCTCTAACACATTTTGCTTTTCCAGGAAGGCCATTATTTGGCTGTAAACTACCTTTTCAAGAATTTTGGAGAGAAAAGGTAGTTTGGAGATAGGCCTGTAATTTGCAAGAACCGTAGGATCGAGAGCAGGTTTTTTAATCAGGGGTTTGACTACTGCATGTTTAAAATCTTTAGGGACAACACCTGACATCAGACTATGGTTTACCAGCTCAAGAACCAAAGGCCCAACTGTAGGTAGCACCTCTTTTAAAAGTCGAGGAGGGACAGCATCATTTGGAGACCCTGCAGGCTTAAGATGACCAACAGTCTCCTTTAAAAAGGACAGAGTCACAGGCTCAAACCTGTCAAAGACAGCAGAGCAGGAAGCAGAGACTGAGAGGTCATGAGCACAAGGAGAGATTTGAGCCCTTGTGGAGGAGACCTTCTCAATAAAAAAGTGTAAAAAGTATTTCTGTCATTGCAGAATTTATTGGAGACAGTAGCTTCAAAAACATCAATTTAAGTAACTCATTTTGAAAAGGTTCTAATGGGAATGTAAATTATTTTAGATGTGTGTATTTTGTAAGATCAAGACTTGAAAAGCAAGTTCTTAATATAATGCCTCATCTGTTTGTAAATCTACCTGCTGAGTTGTCGTAGCAGTAACATGCTCCTGTTCCAGCCTGGTGCTGTTGAGCTTGTCAATCAGCTCCTTGATCTCAGTCATTTCGTTCTCTATGACGTAGAGGCTGAGAACGCCGTAGAGCTCTCCATCATCTTCTTTCTCCAGCATCGATACATCCTTCTCCAGTACAGGCAGACGGCGATCCAAACCAAGGAGCAAACTCTCCAGCTCTATAGTCTGCAGGCAGAGCAGTGGCCATACAGTACTTAGCATGAATGCATACACAGACACACAGACACACACACACACACACACACACACACATACCTTCTGTGGCATAAGGTTGCTGTTGCAGTCTGAAGCGGCATCTTGAACTCTTTCCAGTTTGTCATGAGGGAAAGTTTTCCCAGATTGTGCAAATTCACAGACACACTTCTCAGACAAAGATATCTGAAATTTAAAATATTAAACAAAGCAAAAAACTGTTAACATAAAGCAGTTAATTTAATTAAAATATCACAATGTCTTCTGTGTTTTCTTACCTGCTCGGTGATGGTAAACAGCACACACAGTGTAACAATCACATACAACTTCATGTTGGATCGCTAGGCAGAGCTGCATGAAAGTGTCTTAGTGTGATTCTGGCATGTGTGTGACTGCAGCAGCTAACTTGTGTACACTCCCATTAAGCTCTACTGTGAGCATGTGTTGAGTTTCACTTCCCCTCTTGTGGTTGGGATTGCAGCAACACATGAAATTTTTTACCTGATGAGGAAAAATTGAACGAGTGACAGATGGGGGTCCTGCCGCTCCATTACTGATGAGGAGAACAAACCCTTTGTTTGGAGAAGCATAAAAATGACTTTTTGGAAAAGGTCTGTGACCCACCAAACAGTTCTTACTCATATTCCCAAAGCACCAAGATGTTAGCATCAGATCCTTTAACTTTAACATCCACCAGGAATCAGACAGTTGCTTAGGAGTACTGCTAGGGCTGGGTTGCATTTTAGCTACATGCTGAACAAGCATATTTTCAGAAACTAGAAGATGTTGCAACAAAATGAACTCTTGTCGGTTGTACTTGGTCTTACGGACCTTGCATACATTTCCAGTTATGCATTCCACATAGAGAGGTTGGACCTCCTGCACATCCTCCAGATACTCAGTCGGAGATCCTGGGAGAGCTACTTTGTCAGAGCAACACTTTCATCACATCCCTAAAATATTATCATGCTCGGTGACATGTTTTCCTTCTGGGGTTCTTCACTTCAATACAGTTTAATTTATACAGCACCAGATCACAACAACAGCTGCATCAAGGCGCTTTTTATTGCAAGCTAAACACACAAAAAATACTTGTTCTGGTTTATGGTTTATGTGTAAAAATGTGTAAAAATGACAATGTTTATTTTTTTTAAGACCTGAAAACTTTTTTTTCAAAAGCCAAAAATATCACGGAGCATGGGATTGGAGTTATGTAGTACTTTGCCTTTTAAACACATTAGCTTTAGGCAGACTAAACCATCTGAGGTCCAAGCCATTGTCAGTGATGACCCCAACCATAACCCTCTGAACTCTGAACCTCTGCAATCAGAATATATCATTTTTGTTTTTATTATATTTTTCTCCAAGACTTGGCAATTGGGCAGCACAGAAAATAGCCATTCTAACTGCAACACATGGAAAACGATTTTACTTTTCCCCCCCAAAAAGTCTGCTTTGCTCTTTCTCCAAAATACAGGGTTAGGGTAGGTTAAGGGTTAATGTTACCTCCTAGAATGACTCAGACCTCAGAGGGTTAATAGCAACACAACTTATACACTCAAAAGGTCAGAGGTCCTTCAAAATGCAGTTCTGTGGCATGTTGTTGGGAAATCCTGTGAGGGAAGTGTGATCAACATGTGTTTGAACCCTTTAGATTTCCTGAGATGTGCAAACAGCTTCTGTATTTAACATGTCACAAAAATTAGGAACAGAAAGTGACCACTTGGCATTGAACTCAGGAAATATCACACCCATTCAGAGTGCTGATGACATTTAATTTCTGTATCTTAAATTTCCAAATAATCCAGATAACCTGAGAATACATGTCCATTATACAGAACTCTAGTGTCATTTTATTGTCAATTATATAAAAGTTATTAATGAACAGGCAAACCTGATTTATGCAATGCAGTGGAAAACTATTCTGAGTATTTTCCCCCTTCATGCACTGCAAAATCTCCAGTGTTAAATTGACACTAGAACGTGTCTATATGTGTTCACTGTATTGAGTGTTAAATTAACACTTTTGACAGTGTTATATTTCTAACAGTAAGCTAGTCAGTGTTAAAGATTAACAATGACTAACACTGAGCAGTGCTGATTTTCTATCACTGGAAAATAACTAAAAATGCTAGTAATATTTCAGTGTTAGAAAAACAACACTGCTAATGTTAGTCACTGTTAGTCATCACATATAGACACTTTCTAGTGTCAATTTAACACTGGAGATTTTGCAGTGATAAGTTCAGAGTTTTTGCATATTTGTCACCCTTACATATTCCTATGAATTGCTTTGCAAGTTTGATACCAGCTCTGATGTGACTCCAAAGCCTTCCAAAAAGTTAAGCTTTTGTTTCATCAGTCCACAAAATATTTTCCCAAAGGTTTCGAGGATCATCAAGATGTTTTTTATAGCAAATCCGTGATAGCCATCTTGTTACGTACTAACAGCCATTTGGTCACAAGCAAACCACTTAGGGTTAGGGTTAGGTTGCATTTTAGCCATGTGGCTAAAATAGGTTGCAGTCCTGTTAAAAGATTTCCCTTTCAGTGGTGCCAGATGGTTAACAATTCCCTATAAAGAGGTAAATGTGAACCTAACCCTAAACAGGTCACTGTTGACTGGACCGACATTGCATAATTTAAATATCTTCATGAAGGTTTCACCTGGAGCTTGTTTGACAGCTGTTTCCCTTGACTAGCTCATCCCAAACCATCTCAGCTGTGTTTAGGTCAGTGATTGTAATGGTTGGTGATCTGATGTACTCCACTGCTCTGCTGTTTGGGCAAACACAACATTGTAGAGACATGGATTTTTCACCATGAAGGCCACATTCACAGTCTTCTTCAGACAGCTATGACTGCTGATTGCACATTGAGAAACAGTCATATGGACTCCAGTGACATGATATGCTGCTTTAAATTATAATTTCTCAGACAGGTAATTCTAATAAACTCTTGCAAAGGAAACTTCTCACGGCCGCGGTGATGGATGTGTGGAGAGATGCGAGAAGGACCCAAGTGCAGGCAGTGACTTTAATGAGAGTGAGCTTTTTTACAGTGGCCAAGCGAAATACAAACGGCAACTGGCAGCAACTAGACTAACACAAAAACCTAAACTGAAAGCAGCAACAAAAAGCCTCTGACTAGAAACCTAGAAATGAAACATAAAAACCTGAAATGGGGAAACATGCAGACCAACGATGAGAGACACTTGACAGGGAACATGAAGAACTCAGCAGGTGATACACGGGAGAAATGCATGAGAACACGCAGACGAACCAGCAACAAGCAGAAAAAGACACAGGGCTATCTACACCGAGGGATGACGAGGGAATGGGAAACAGGACGGAAAAACAGCTGGGGCTATTCAGGCATCACAAGACAGAGAGGAGGCAAAGCTGAATACATTGATATAAGACAGGGACTATCAAGGTAAAACAGGAAACACAAGACAATCACAAAGACGTAGACTAGACACTGAGACATAGAGACAGTAACCAAAAGACTAAGACCTCTTAATAACACTGAAACCAAAGACTAGCAATTCTAAATATAACAAAAGCAAAGACTATTAATAATAAACAACACAAAACACTGGGTCACAAACCCAGGACTGTGACAAAACTAGTGCTTGTCTTTTTATCGTGCTGGCAACATTTGATATTCGATGGAATGATGCCTTTGTTAAATTCAACAGGGGAAATCTTTGCTCTCACATCTGCATTCATGGATTTATGGACTTTTCCTGCTACTTTGTTCATTACCACAACTTCCCCACTCCAATCAGTGTCTGTTCCCCATTCTTAAAAATCCTGTGCTCTTCTGCTATTCTGGCTGTCAGGTGGTCATTGTTGCTACCTTGTTTCCATCTTCACATCATCCTGGATGTTAGGGAATGTCCCATTTGCTCCAGGACCGTCACCATCTGCTCTGCTGTGGTCTTTGCTTTGAACAGACATTTACTGCTTTGTCCAGTCATCTAGTTTCACTCAAAAGTGTTCATTGTTTACATCTTAAATACAAATAGATGGTAATCGAGTGTAACTTCTCTAACTGTGGTACCCTTACACTTAGTGTTAGAGTTAGTTTCCCATACTTACAGTATTTGGAGTATTTTGCACATCTGTACCTAGAAATTTAATCCTGGATAGAGTCGACAGTTGGGTCCCAGATGAGATGAGACTAATTTATGATGTTCATGTCTTAAAGTAATGATGGATTTTCTTTTACTTTGGTCGAAGAGCTCTTGCTATAATATACAGGGTGGGCCATTTATATGGATACACCGTAATAAAATGGGAATGGTTGGTGTCTTGCATTGAAATCTGCTGCAATGACCCGGTTACTGCGTTCACCAGATATCAACACAATTTCGATCCTCTCCTCACGTGTTAACCTCTTCAACATGTCAATGGTTGTGAACAAAGAGAAACTTGTAAATAACTCATGAAAGAATAAAGATACATTGAAACCAAGCACACCATTGTTTTTCTTGTGACATTACCAATAAGTTTGAGGTGTCACATGGTCCTCTTCCTATTGAAAAAACAAAAGTTGTATCCAAGATGGCCGACTTCTAAATGGTGTTGGGATTTAGAGATTCTTTTATTGCTGCCATATACTCTGCCTTATGATAAATGCATTAATAACATGTTCTACAGCATTATTTTATCAGTAATATTTCTTACAGGGTTCATATTGCATTGAATATGTTTGTCATCACATTCATTCTATTCACAGGTAGAGTTCATTTTATACACATTGCATATCTGTGCTTGTTTAGAGTTGATGTTCCATCCCAGAGGGTTTTAAGCTTCACTGGTGAGAGTGTCCAGGTGATACATGTTGAGGGAAGATGAGAACCTAGCAGGTTAATTGCATGCATGCTTACAATACACATAAATCTAGTAGCAGGCCTGAGCGAAGGCCCAAGTGTCTTCTGCTTCTTATTTGAGACCTGCGCCAATTTAGTCTACTTAGTGATTGAGGACGAGGGTCCATTATTAGCCCTTAGAGGCCCTGAAGCTTGAAGTTATTACCTTAAAAGGAAGGTGTTATCAAAAAGAGAAGTTATATGTCTGTTTATAGTTATTAGAGATGTACAGGATGTACCCTTGTCTGTAAACAATGACTGGACATAATGTATTTTTGACCTGTATTGACGTGTATGTGGGGGTGTGATCCTCTATGCTATAAAACCAGAACCCAGTGTATTTTTGTCAGAGCAAATAAGCCATATGCTGACGGTTGTTCTCCGTTGTCAATAAACTCATCGTTTGATTGCACTTTTCTGGGCCTCCGTCGTTTGTTGTCTGGTCTGCAGTTGATCGATCTCGCTTCAATGGCCACCATGGTCACCACCCATCTTGAGGAGTTTGCCCCCTCACATATACTAATGTGCCACAAACAGGACTTTAATATCACCAACCATTCCCATGTTATTACGGTGTATCCATATAAATGGCCCACCCTGTATATCACAGTTTGCTACATATGAACACTAATTTAACACGATACACTAAGAAAACAAAACTAAGAAAGAAATTCTACCTCTTAGCTTTGACAAGCTCACCTGCCACGCTGTCACCCCTGATGTCATCATTACTGATGACCCAAAATCTATGTAACCAGAAGACATGAATTTTGTTCTTTATCAAAATTGTTCTCCCAAATTGACGAAAATTTTTTAAAAAATGTTCTCACATGCAACAAAAAATATTTGCATTTTCACTCTATCGCTGACTGGAAAACATATGCTTAGGGTTAGGGGCCACCACCAATCATGACGTAGACCTCAGAAGGTTAAAATAACAACCTAATGTAGTATAAAACATGTTTGGGTTTGTTTGCCCGGGTATCGAGTTTTTTCTGGTATTATTGAGAACTGCGTGAGAAGTTTCATAAATGACTTCGTAAATAGAGGTATAAGCAGAGGATATTGCAAAAGAAAAAGAAAAAGATATTGCATAAAAAGGATGTAAAGGATATTGCATGAGGAAATGGAAAACTCCTGAGTTGACCGTAGCTGTTGTGAAATTCTAAAGTTTGGCCTCTTTACAGTTTCACATCTGTGCAGATGTTTTGAAGGCTCTGAAGTAGTGACGAAAACCAAACTTGGTAGGTGTGTCCATTCAGATCTGCGATTTAGCGAAAAGAGAAGCAGAAAGTTGCTGGTATCAGTCCTGGCTTCATTCCTCCAACTGTAAACATGGTGCTGCTGCTTCTGCTGCTGTTCACAGTCACAGTGAGTTGTACCTGACATCCTACACTTGAAAACAGAACATAAAGTTGGAATGTATACTACTTTATGAATATCTGTTGCATATTACATCAGTGTTACTGTGTGTGACTGCAGAGTGACGGCCGGGCTCAGCGGGTGCTCGGCCTGAAGAAGAACGACTCGTGTCTGTGTGAGGTAAACTCCACCGTGTGGTCGTTCCCTGTTGTGAAGTATGAGACTGTGTTACAGCAGGTTCACACCTGTGAAGGATCTCTGAACAGCCTGGCGGAACAGGTAGGAATTCATTTATTTTAGTGTCATTGTTACTACTTGCATTTCAGATTTTTGTTGTCGGAACATTTCATGAATGTCAAACTGGAAATGTCAATCTATTCCACCCTGACTAACAAAAATATAAATAAAACAACTCCATTCTGTTCAATGTCAAGAGTTTCCAAATACATCAAAGATGCATTCTTTATAATACATATTTTGTCTTTATCTTTCCTCTATTATTTATTAAAATAATAAAGTGTAAATTATGACACTGGAAGGCTGGACAGAGGAGGAGGTAAATGCATCAAAGTGTGGAAAGAGAGTGTGAAGGAGCAGGGGAGTATTTCTGGATAGCATAGGGTGTCTAAGTATATATATACATGTATGTGTGTGTAAAGGTGTAATTTTGCGGTATCTGTGGCACATGGAGGACTGACTGACAAGGAATTGCAGGGAGTTAAGGGAATAATGTACATAAAAGTTGGAAGTGAGTAGCGTGACACCTTCCACAGGCTTTGGAAGAAACCTAAGTGTTAGTGTTTTGGCCACAGGCATGTTAACTTTTTGGAATCACAAGTGACTCTGTTTGGATGACAGTTGTGAATGTTAATAGCTTATGCTTGTAAGCTGTATTAGCAAGAAAATGTATGAGTATACTGCTGAGACTCATGTCATCATAAAAAAAGTACAACCTCTGTCATAATAAAAAAGAAATATATATCTGGTCCTCAACAAATTATTTTAAGACAAAATGAAATGAACTGCAACATGTCACATTAAATCATTTCATTATTTATTTAACAAAAACAAAGTCAAAACGCAAAAACTAAGCACATGCCGTGACTTTATCAGCCTCATTGTGGAGGAATTTTGTCCCACTCTGTCTATAACCTTACTTCAGTTCAGACATTTGTTTATGCACAGATCTCTTGAGGTCCCACCACAACATTTCAATCAGGTTGAAGACAGGACTTCTTTTCTCTTTCAGCAACTCTAAGCAGCAAACCAGGCACAGTTTGCTGCTGTGCTTGGGATCATTGTATGCCCCAGTTTGGGCCAAGCTTTAGCTGCTGGACAAATGTCCTCACATCTGACTCTAGGCTACTCTGCTATACAGAGGAGTTCATGGTTGACACCGCAATGCTGTGTTTGTTTTTCTCTAACTGTGGTGCTGTGGTGCTGTGGTCTGTCAAAAGGAAAATGTCCCAGAAATCTTGTAGATTATTTGGATTTAACTTTGTAAATCTAAGCCACGCTGCCATGTTATTTTTAGAGAGAAGAGGCTTTCTCCTGGCAACCCAGTTAGGCACTTAAGCACTGGCCTCAGTTTTAACCCTGAAATTTGCTGCATGAAGTAACTATTACGGTGAAAATGGTTTCATCTTTGTTGTGCTTAACAGTTTATTTTCTGTTGTTCAATATGCATTTTTTTTTTACCCTAGCTAATTTAGCTAATTAAATATAATTTATTCAGGAGGATATTTTTCATATGCCCAGAACAGATAAAACACAAACAGCACTTCTTAAACACTTTTCAAGGTAAATATCTTTAATCTCAATAAACAAATGAACCAAAACTGCCAGGCAGGTTGTGAAAACAAATTGTATTTTTATTTCACTAGTTATGAGATCACACAAATTTGCTTGAGTTAAGCCTCTCACACGGTCTTTCTGGTCATTCAGTTATCAAGACAATGCACAGAAGTTTTTTTTATGTTTCTTTGTTCCTTGCAGCTGAAGATATCCAGCCAGCGTCTCCCTCAGATCCAGGCTCAGGTTACCTCCTTGACAGCCAGGCTGGGGCCTTACAAGTACCTGCACAACCAGGGCCTGTACTCTGCTCTGTCTCTGCGCCTTCTGGGCCAGCAGCTCAGCCAGCTGGAGACAGACGTTGGTGTTGTCCACAGCCAGCTGAACAATGCACAGACAAAGAAGCTCTCCAAAGAGGTATTGTGAAATCGCAAGTGGCAACACAATGCATTAAAAAAACAAATCTGTAATACAAGAAATATGCTACAATATATCAGTCACAAGCTAGAACAAAAAAAAAGATGAAGAATGAGGAAAAAAATTAATGACATTCGATTAGTCATGATAAAATGAAAATTAAAAAGTAAGTCTGTTTAAAAATGAAATGTAATATGTGTTCCCATGAATTAACCTTCTCACTGTGTGACAGGTGGTTAAACTGCGGACACATGTGGACAGGTTAGAAACAGCTGACGTAGTTAACATGAAGGCTGTGAAGGAGAAACTGCGCTACCTAAAGAATAATGTGGAGTCCTGCAAATCAATCCCCAAAGACTTCACAGGTATGTGTGTGTGTGTGTGTGTGTGTGTGTGTGTGTGTGTGTGTGTGTGTGCGCGTGCACCAACTGTAAGCATACTGTTATTAGCTATCGTCTCTAATAAAGGACATACTGTAGAAAAAAATCACTTGTGTGAATGGTTGAATGAAGTTTGTAGTAAGAAAGCACTGTGACTGCTGAAATACAGCAGTACATATAAATATCAGAAAAACCTGGATTCTATCTGAAGGCCACCAGATCGTGAAGCTGTGGCTCCAAAAAGTGTTCTACTTTATTTAACTTATTTAACCTCTGTTAACACTTTACTGTTTATGGGCTCAGTCACCAATTTTGAATCATATTGAATAAAATGTAACTCTGTTTTGTATATTGTGTTTAAATGTTGAATGAAACCACACACTCATCACCAACTTGTCAACCACAGAGTTCCTGTGTAGCTACAAGTCTTTTTGCAACCAGGAGACACCCCCTGCTGGTCATTAAAGAGAATGCAGGTTTAAAACTTGCACACTGGATTTACCACTCTGACTCAGAAGCTATGTCCATGTTTTAGATATTTGGCTGTTAGTTTAACTGGTTAGTATTAGCTAGTGTTAGCTCAGAAACAGAAAGGAGCAAGAGCAGACAACAAATCAGGGATAAACTGAGGAATAAATCCTCATGTTTTAAACTCTCCACTGCTTGACTCAGAGAGTCTGTTTTACTGTAATCTCTCAGTGTGTGTGACACTGAAACTGCTGCAGCCTAGAAAACTGAAAACCATTAGTGTTATTAACCTTTTATTTAATCAGTTAAGAAAAAATAATTCTTCATATGTGTGTTTGACATGATATTAAAAATATGTTTTTCAGTCTGACAGTTTTTCAGTGTTTTTACTGCAAATATATTGCAATGCTTGTGTAGGGGGAGAACAAAAAAGTTTGCAAATCATGTACCCAGCTTTTTGATAACAATCTGACACTGTGTGGAAATAAAAAATCCTAATAGAGTGATTCACCTCTTCGTCTGTTTTGCACATGCTAAAAATGTATTGACATCCAAGTGTTGGTTTTCCAGTAAATAATTCAGTCTATATAGAGGATGTTTCTTTTTTTAAATTTCTAAAATCATCACTTGACATTCCTTCTGATTTCTCTGTTTCCAGGTCAGGACAGATACTGCCTTAAGGGCCTGATCACCAACATCAGTGACCCTGTAACAACCAAGCTCAGTCCTTATGGTAAGAGCTATATCTCTGGTTCATGGGGCAAACAAGCCCAGATGGAGAACGAGGACCAGAAATACAGCTACTGGGTTCTGCCTCTGGCAAATAGCCACATCTGGGGCAACACTCTACGTGTTTACCAAAACTATGAAGATTTCATGGCGTCAACAAACCACAAAGACTTTACATTCGCCTCATCGTACAGCCATCCCAACGCCATTGAGGGTCCCAGTGCTGTGCTATACGGTAAAGCTCTGTACTATAACTGTTACCGCTCTGCAGACGTGTGCCGGTACGACCTGGAGACCAACGAGGTCAAACGGGTGACTCTTCCAGGCACCGGTGTGGGTTTCAACAACAAGTTCCCCTATTGTTACTATGATTGCCGGCTCAATAGTGATGTTGATGTAGAGGCAGATGAGACAGGACTGTGGGCTCTCTATGCCACTCTAGGTAACCATGGTAACCTTGTGATCAGCCGGTTAGTTTGGAACGGTGAGACCAAGACTCTCAACGTGACACAGACGTGGGAAACGAGGCTGTTCAAGAAGGCAGTGAGCAACGCCTTCATGGTGTGCGGTGTGATGTACGCGACTCGTTACGTTAATGACTACCGGGAGGAGGTGTTCTACGCCTTCGACACAGCCACAGGCAAAGAAGACAACTCACTAGCAATACGACTGGAGAAGGTAGCTAAAGGAATGGCTAGTCTGAGCTACAATCCCACCAACAAGCAGATCTACATGTACAACGATGGATACTTGCTGGCCTACCAGGCCTACTTCTGATCTTCTGATCAAAAAGTTAATGAAATATGATACAGCAACAAAAAAAGCAATGATTTATGATGCAAATGCTAAAGTTATATCATATAGACTATTAAGATTGTTCTTCTAACACAATGTACTTTAGTAACACTGAATGGAAACATCAGCTGAAATCATAATAAAGTCTTTGGTAACAATAACATTAGATTGATCTTTTGCTGGCCTTATATCACACAAAAAATGTTTTTGTTGTTATTTGTGACACACAATCACACATATATTGATTTTACTTGACAGCTTGCATCTTTTGCATATTGAGTTTTGCTTACTTCCTTGATCATTAACAACAAACTTCAAAAAAAGCTTTGTTCCAGCAACGACTTATAGGGTGATAAACAGATCAAAGTCTTGCTCGTCTGCATAATGCTTTGTTCATTCTCTGTTATTATTCTCTGTGTCTGTGTTCCTCAAGCTTCTGTCCTCTAACAGATTCCTGGGATTTTGAGGGTTCTGCACATTATCTTAGTTGTTCCTAGGACTGCACTCTGGACAGAGACCTACAGTGCTGTGCCTACAACCTGCTAGAGCCACTCTTCTAGTTTAAGGGTTACAGTTCATAATGTTCCTACTACCAATGGGACCATTTTGGACTTTACCTTTCACATCTGTTCCTGTTGTTCCTTCAGCCTCTCGTCATTCTCATTTTTCCCATGCTCCTTTTTTCCTCATGTTGCTGTCCTGTGGGATTGCCATATACACCTCAACTGTTGTCTTCTGCTTCTTTTCAACTACCACTACCACCATGGCAAACGGGCAGATGTCTCATGTATGTGCTCTTCAAAACCTTAAGTTGTGTAGACAGTCAGTAGAAAATTGGCATAAATGATCTGAATCAAGATGCAGTATAAAACAAACAAAAAAAAAAAACTTATTTAGACCTGAGACTCATGAAAAGGTAGACTTGTAGATTGATAATGATACTATGGAGCTTTAGATAAAGATGATAGGGCTCCTTCATTTATAAGATCATAATATTTGAATAAGAAATTTGGTCATTCCTCTAAAATAAGCACAATTTTTAGAACATTTAGAACAGGCTGACATCCTCTGGTAGGCCCTGTGATCACTGCCCTGCACCATGGTCCACCATAGGGGCCCTGCATGTTCACCCTGAGCACATGTAACAAATGTGAAATGTTATGCTGCCTGTAACATTGTCCAGCATGACCGGTTTGGTGGTGGGTCAACTATGGTCTGGTAGTAGGGTGACCAACCGTCCTCTTTTCTCCGGACATGTCCACTTTTCACGTTCTGTCCGGGGGGATTTTCGAGATTGATGAAAATGTCCAGGTTTTCCTACAGAGGACCTATATGTGTGACGTCAGCCTCGTGCTGCTTTGTGGGTGGTTTTTCTGCGCTCACAGACGGGACAGACAGCGCATACTAGTGCGCCTGGTGATGTTTCAAATATGCCAAAGTGCAAGTGCACCTTTTCAGAGGAACTAAAAAAGAAATTTCCATCGTACCGTCCCGGTCGGAATAAACGGGAGGCGGAGTGCACCGTGTGCAGAGCTGGCACATACGTTTGTGTGTCTAACAAAGGTGCCGGAGATCTTGTTGCTCACATGGACACAGAAAAACATAAAAAGGCTGTGCGAGGCGAAACTTCATCTTGTAAGTTGACTGAGTTCTTTGTTACACCTGGAAAAAATGAGGATGCTGCTGTATCTGCAGCAGAAGGTGCACTGGCATTTCATACTGTGAAGCATCACAATAGCTACAGATCCATGGATTGCACTTGTATGTTGCTAAAAAGAGCATTTCCAGCTCAGCAGTGCTCACACCAAGACTGAAGCTATTGTCAATGGTGTGATAACACCACATTCAGTGGAACTCACTCGTGAAGCTCTAAATGAAATCCAGTACTGTGGCATTTCTACTGATGGAAGTAACCATGGAGCAGAGAAAATATTCCCAATCATAATTCAGTACTTTGACTGGAAGAATGGTGGCGTGCAAACAAAATTAATTGAGGTTAGGAACACGCCAAATGAGACAGCAGAAACCATTGCACAATACCTCACAGAAACACTGGCAAAAAACAAATTGTCTGAAAAATGTGTTACGTTTACTGGAGACAACTGCAACACAAATTTTGGAGGAATCCGACGTGATGACGGAGGAAAGAATGTGTTTGCCAATTTAAAGAGGTTACTTCAGAACAAGAATCTGATTGGTGTGGCATGCCCAGCACACCTTTTGAATAACTGTGTTCATCATGGGGTAGACACAATAGACATTGACATTGAGAACATCATGTTCAAAATCTATCAGTATTTCCACATTTACACAGTGCGCACTGAGAACCTGAAGGAGTACTGTGAATTTGTTGATATTGTATACAGAGCAATGCTTTCTCACAGCAAGACAAGGTGGCTGTCATTGCTCCCAGGCATTGAAAGGATGGTACAGATGTTTCCAGCTTTAAAGGCATTCTTTCTCTCTCAGCAGAAAGCCACCCATTGTGATCAAGAAGTTTTTTGAAAATGACTTCAGTGAGATCTACCTCTGGCACATGCACTCACTCATGTCTGTGTTCCACACAAACATTCAAGAAATGGACAAAGAAAACCTGTCCATTATGGAGGTTAAAGAAATACTGAACGGTGTCCACACCATTCTTCTTGAACGCAAGAGCAAAAACTTCATGTCCCTTAAAGTTAAGGGACTACTGGCACAAAAGTGTAAAGATGGACTTGGTAAGGAATGTGACCAGTTCTGTGCTGATGTTCAAGGCCTGTACAGTGCATGTCTGGAGTATCTTGAGAAGTGGATGGCTCTCATGGAAGAGATCTGAGTGAGCCACCAGACTGGAATGATGTTGAAGTCTGCATCAAGTACCTAGGAGAGAAGGGCGCAGAAATTGATGATGTCAAATGCTTTGACCAGGTCACCAATCTGAAAAATTTCACAGAGAGGTGCATCAGCGATGAGGACTTCAGTGGACTACCAGTGAACCAGAAGTGGACCAAATATTTTGAGAAGGCCAAAAGGATCACATGTTGCTCAGAATTACTGAAGATGGCACAGTTTGTCTTTGCACTTTCCTCACACAACGCAAATGTTGACCGGGTTTTCTCACTAATGCAGAGCCAGTGGACTAAGGAGAGGAACCAGCTTTCTGTCGAGTCACTAAAGGGGATTCTGTTTGTGCAATATAATTTCAAAGACACTTCTTACAAAGACTTTCATTCTTATTTGTTGAGCAACCCAAAACTGCTGAGAAAGATCTGCTCCAAAGACAAATATGGATGGCCAGAAAAGGAGGATGAAGAAAACAAATGACTTTTCTTCTAAAAGAGATGTCATATGACTGCTGCTTTGTAATATTACTTTGAGAAGAAAGAATAGAATACTTGTGTTGAAAACATATTTCAGATTTTTGTTTGTTCAGTAAAACTTCAATAGAGAAGGAAATATTTTGTTACTGGTAATTTTTCTTATACAGATGAGGCATTATTTCTGTACCATTATTTAATTCCAAAGTTTTTTAAGTTATTTTTTTGCACACAGAAGGTATCGTTTAAATATGTTAAAATTTTCTTTAAATAAACGGTATTATTAAAGTTTATCATGACTGGGCCAAGTGTCCTCTTTTTTGGAAATCAAAATATGGTCACCCTATCTGGTAGGCATATTCATAGAGTGTTTTTAAGACCACTATAGGTTAGGTACCATTTTCATGCCATACCATTAGGACCCACTCTCAGACCCTTCGCTGGTGCTCTGGATGCTGTTTTCCTTTCCCCTTATAGCATCTTCCTTTCATTTTTAAGTAATGCACATAAGGCCTCTGTGCTCTTATTGCTATACTATTTCTCCTGTGGAAACACGATTGTCAGGTGACATTTCTAAGAAGCCACCTGTAGATGGTGACATTATGCTAGGATTCCATGAACTCACTCACATAACAAACTCACACCCTCCCATGTGACTCCTTGACCCTCTGGCACCCTTAGCATCAACTTTTTATTTCTTAACATCACCTTATGGACCTCATCATCCCAGTTTTATAATACTTAATCGTTTTTTTGTTTTGTTTTGTGAGGGTGAGTGAGTGCTAGTGTCACTAGTGATGACACAGACCTTAGAGGATAAGAAAATGTACTTACCGAAAAAATGTCATGTGTCCATTTAACAAGTTCAAGCCACACTTCAACAGAACATTCATATAGTAGTCATCTAGTATTCACAAATCATAGTTGCTACTTTTGTGCCTCACTTATTGTTTTTCCTTTTTATATTAGACATAGGAAAGGGTTATGGTGCTGCAGCAACTCCAACTGTAGTCATGGGAAAGAGAGAGTAAACTGTAACGGTCTTTTGCATTTGATGTTTTGTTGAGCTTTATGTCCATAGTTCACCACCATCCTATGGTGAATTTGGAGGGTACAGCTGCTTGCAGTTTGGGTCTCGATTAGCTCCACATATGAAGAAAGTAAATTTCAGAGTTAGATAAAGAGAAGAAATAAGTGAGAAAGAAGATAGAAAAGAAGATATTAAGTTCATAAAAGGCTAGTTACCCCCTTTTGGATGTCAACTCACGAGGTTTGTGTATATTTTAAATGTTTGTTTGTTTCTGTGATTAATGACTTTTGATTGATTGAAACAAAGCACAAGAATGTATTCTGATGTGATGGTTTTTTTATTGTTTCGGACATGAGCAGTTCTCACGGGTTGTCAAGACCAGAATAAACCCTGTTTAATAACTCTACATCGTGCCTACGTCAATCCTTGCGGTAGCTACATAAACCCTATTGCAATTCCAGGGTTTTGTATATCAGAAAATAATAATAACAAAACAATCTGCTCCTTACCAGGAAATAATTTAAATACAACCTCAGATGAATAACACATGACATATCATTTATTTAAGAAAATCTAAGCCAGATGTAGAAGCAGTGTGTAAAAAGATATAAAGCCCATAATTTTATAATCTGTAGAACCATCTTGCAATAACTTGCAGTAATCTTTCTGTATGACTTTACTGGTCTCTCAAATCATTATGGAGGAATTTTGTCTGATTTACAACATTGCTTTGGTTCATTAAGCTATGGAGGTTTTTCTTATGCACAGCTCTCACAGGATCTCAGCTGGGTTGAGAGCTGGACTGCAGTTGCCATTGCAACACCCTGATTTTTTCTTTGCTTTTTTAATAATTCAGTTGTAGATTTGCTGCTGTGTGGCATCATTTTCCCGTTGAATGACCCCATCTGGGCACCAGCTGTCAGACAATTGGATTCACTATTAACTCCAGAATACTTTGGTGTACTGAGGAATTCATGGTTGATTCAGTGACTGCAACTTCTTTGCAAGAGCTCTTACACTTTCAGTGGTCTGCACTTAAATTGTGAGCTTTAAAATGTGGAAGATTTTCTCTGATTCTTAAAGGAGAATTTAAAATGTTGCACAAATTAAATTTGACTGTAAATGCATCGGAGAAAGATTCACAGATATCTCCAGTAGAATTAACCACCTAAATGGCAAATATCACAAGGAGGAAGTAGGGAGGTTTTTATGTTTATTTCATTTATGTGAAAATTGGCTTCAAGCATCAACATATGTATTTACCCAAACAACACCTTGTAGGAAACCATGTTGGAGTCACAGTAAGCATGCAGCATCTGGTCCACAGGGCTGTAGTTTAGGCTTTGAATGTTGGTGGACATTTTGTTCATGAAGATGCCAATGTTGAACCTCTCCTGTCCCGTTACGGTGTTGAATGAGTAAAAGATCTCCTCGACCTCCCTGTTAATGTAACGTGTCGCATAGAGAACGCCACACGCCATGAAGGTGTTGGTCACTGCCCGCTTGTAGACTGAAGTGCGCCAGGTCTTTCCAAGCACTGGTGGTTCACCCTCCTCTAGCTTGGAGAGAACCAAGTTGCCAAAGTCCTGGGTGGTGGTGTAGACCACCCAGACACCAGACTCATCTGTTGCCAGGTCCAGGTCAGTGTATGGGTAGCATTCCTCAAGGTGGCAGAAGTTACCTTTTGAGTTGTACCTGGTTAACAGAGGATAGCAGTGAAAGTTTCTGTCATACTTATTCTTTAAACCAACATTTTCAAAGTTGAGTAACAAACCTGGTGCCTTTTGGTAGTTGTAAGGTCGTGACACTTTTAGTGGTGAGATTGAATCGACAAACATAATCTTGGTTGTAACAGTTGTAGTACAAAGCCCCTCCATACAGAACATTATTTGGACCCTGGATGGTGTTGGTAGTTGGGTTTGAGGAGTGGATCTGGACGTTACCTGAAAAAGAAGAAGACAAACGATAACGACGAATAAATGTGAGAAAATAATTTAACAATTTCTAGTATGTAAAAAATGTGTCATTAATAAAGAAGAACTGCAAAAGATTGGTGAAAAAGAAAGATACTATCCTGCGCCAAGAAGTAGTTGGTAGTCCACCAAATACTTATCAATCTGTGGTGGGGCGTGGCCTGCGGTGCCGTGCAGGGAAGGCAGGCGCACCTGCACGACGGCATCTACAATCACGCCCCGCCAACTTAAATATTGTATTGGGTCCTGTGGTTGGTGTTGTGATGTGCACAGAACAATAAAAATGATCAAAATGCCACTGGGTCTGCCGTGGTCATTTACGGTCTCTCTCAATCTTCATTTACAAATTAAAGTGCACATTAATCTTTGTAAAGATCTGCACACCTGTTGAGCTTTCTTTCTTTAAATAGTTAGGTATTGTAGATATGCCTAATAAAATTACTTTATATTCTCTATGCTTTCCTTCAAATTTTACCACAAATGTGGTAAACCTGCAGGGTGAATCTTTTTTTTTTTTTTTTTTAAATAAAATCAACAAACCACTTCAAAGTGATTGCAATAAAACCCAAAATGCTTTGTTACATAAATTTTACCTCTGACAATTAACCACAAGAAGAGAGCAGTTCCTTACCTGGGACGCTCACTCCAATGATGAGAGAACTCAGGCTGCTGTAAAGACGAACATAGTGGGCATATATGTTACTGGAAGTCAACATGACCAGCCAGTACCAGCTCTCTTTGCCTTCCTCTGGTCTGGGATCACGACCCCAGGCTCCGTAAGCATACGAGCCAGGATATTCTCCTGCTGTGTAGACCCTTGGTCCAGTGACATTAAGAAGCCGGCTGCGTGGACACGTACCTGAGGGCAGAAGTGTGTAACAGTTGTTCTTTCTGCTGCTACTTTTTTGGATGCAGTGCATAGTACAACCAGCTGTCAGACAAATGGCCTCCCACTTGTCACTTTAATACTTTTGTTTACCGAGGCAACCTGATATCACCACAAAGCGTGTAATAGACACGCCGGTCCATTTCATGCTTTGCCTCTCCAAAATGTGAAATGTACATGCATGCAAAAGTTGCAGTAATCTGCAGTAACAGTAGAGGGAGATATTTCATTTCAAACCAACATCAAGATAATCGCGGGAAAAAGTTTAAACAGACATTAACACATTTACATTTATAATCAATTCTGACAAGTAAGGATCCCGGAAAGTACTTAATACGTTTTTGGTAAATAAGGCAAATGTAAGGCACATGTCAATAATCCTTCACATTATACAATAATGGCCTTCAAATAGTTTGGTAATACCTTCATAACTCTTCTTAGTTTGATGGTTTTCAGTTTCATTGTATTGAGCTCAGTTTTGTTCATGTTTGGTCTACTGTAAAACAGTTTATTAACCCCTCAGTAGCAGCCATCCAACCCCCAACCCCACCTGGTTGGCAGACTCACCCTGTGGAGGCTCAGTGGGTGTGACGGTAGTGTTCAGTTTTTTGTTGCACTTGAATAGATCTGCCTTCAGAGCAGAGTTGACTTGTTGTCCCTTTATCACCTGCATGGTGTCGAACTTCTCCAGCTCTTGCATCTCTGCTTTCAGGGTATCCAACTTGGAGACAGCAGATGTTGAAACATCGAGCAGAAATAGAAAAATAAATACAACACACTTATCAATATCAAATACTTTTCAAAATGCTCTTTTGACCTAATTTCAGGATTTTTTGTTTCCATAACATAACATAACATAACATAACATAACATAACATAACATAACATAACATAACATAACTGTGATGATGATTTTACAAGACAGTGTAAAAACAATAGTAAATATACTCTTTAGAGTGATGTCAGTGTTTTGCAGCATGTGGTTGTGAATCTACCTGTTCAGTGGCGTTAGCAGTGAGGATCTGGTGTTGTTGGGTGGTGCTGTTGAGCTTGTCAATCAGCTGCTTGATCTCAGTCATTTCATTCTCTATAACATACAAGCTGAGAACTCCATACAGCTCTCCGTCATCCTCCTTCTCCAGGATCAGCACGTCTTTGTTCAGCTGGGAAAGACGACGCTCCAACCCCAGCAGCAGACTCTCCAGCTCCACAGTCTGCAGAGGCAGCAGTGATTAACCAGGAATGGAGACACACAGCATGAGAGCTTTAAAAGACTAGTTACCTTCTGTGGGGTGATGTTGCTGTTGCAGTCTGATGCGTTGGTTTCAACTATCCTGAGTTTTCCATGAGGGAATGCCTTCTCTGAGTTATTCAGCTCGCATGCACACTTTTCTCGTGGAGGTGCCTGAAATTTAAATGTAATTTAAGTGAAATAAGCAGAACATCACATTTAGTGAGATTTTGTATTTGTCACTTTATTCAAAATGGATATTTTATCATTTAAAGGAAGTCTTCAGTATTTCTTACCTGTTGGGTGAGGGTGAGCAGAGCACACAGTGGAATGATCACGTACAGCTTCATGGTGAATCAGAGAGCAGAGCTGCACAAAACCATCTGTAAACTGCTGCAGCAGCTTGTGAACATTCCCACTAACCTCCGTATGTGAGGAAGTTGTTGTGGGTGTGTTTGTATTTCATGCATCATGCATCTCAGTGACATTTGTCACTGTTTTTCATGACAGTTTTTGTTAATTACAAAAACTTTTTAAAGTTGTTTTCCCCTTTTCACAGCTGTTCAGCACAGGACATTTAATTATATACGAATTTAATCAATATGGATTCTCAGAGCCAATGGCACTAATGACTTACAAAACACAACACTGCATTCTTCAAGATACGATTTTTCTGTGTTTACTGACATGCACATGTTTTAGCAAACCCACTGCATCCACAAGTTTCTTTGCAGATTTATACCTGTCAGTGCGATCTGAGTCTTTGCAACAGTTTGCTCAAATGCGCTCTTAAACACTATTAGAACACACAACAAAAAACATAATACAAAAATAAACTCTATACAATATATTTACTTACTATAATTTTACTGTATGTGCTACATACAGTAAAGTTTATGCTAGGAACATTAGGAATTTTTTGTTTTATAATGTGTATGAGTCACAGCTAAAGCTGCGGTGACTTGAAAATGAGACAAGTCATAAAATAGCCAGAGACTAAAATCACAATGTGTCCAATTGCACCATTTGAATTTTATATTTCGTTCTGGTCTTTGTTATTCATGCAGTGTGTTAGCCACTACCTCATTTTGGTGCACGCTAAGCTCTTTTAACCGTATCACGTGAGCAGTCTGTGCTAAAATGATGCAGAATTTATTTGTGCCTCCGACTATACCAGACTGATATTTGTCCAAGAAATTCAAGAAATGTAAATTATTTTATTATTTTTATCTATTTAATTTTCCCAATGCATAACATTTGTCACTCCCCTAGGCGTCTCATAGTAACGTAAAAGGTACCCTTCTGTCCTCATGAAACGCTCTGGGTTCTCAACTGAATCCAACAGAAAGCTGCTTGCAGCGGTAAGACACCCTTGAAGCACAGGCTCCAGCCATCCATTCCAGCCCTAACCCTAACCTTAACCATAACTTTAACCTAGTCACATAGTGTTTTCCAAAGTGATTCAGGATCTGAAAGTGAACAGATTTGATTTTCATGTCACATTTAAAACACATTTATAGATTCAACCCACTCTCATTCCGACGACTATGACAAATCGTTGGTATGTTACGTGTTGTGATGAGAACGTTTTGAATAATATTACGAACTGCAGGCAGGTCAGTTTAACACCAGGACCTTTTCACAACAAGCTGTAGACAATTTATTATGTAACATGTGTGATTTGGACCTTCCTTAAAAAATGTATCAAAGGAAGCTGTCATGAATTTGATAAAGAAATTAAAAATGTATTTGTTCATGCCACAGTTTTGTTCTGTGGTGTATGATAAAGGCAGCTCTCAGGTGCCAGACACAGATCCCGACTTTTCTGGCAAACACTAGAGACCACAAAGACAACAGGTGGAAAACCACAATGTAATGACTCAAACAAGAGTGGACAAAGAACAGGAATCCAGATTACAAGATGGGTATTTCAAGGCCATTTGAAATTGTCCCTTAGACAAGACTGAGGTGTCCAACTGGAAGCAGTCCTTCTATTTTTTGCCACCATATTAAAGACATCAGATAAACAGAAGGCCAAGCACACATAGCAACAGTAATATTAGGCAGTGGCATTCATAGCTCAGTGCTGTGGCTGGATGATGCAATAAGACCCCACATAAAGGCAGACGGTGACTAATATGTACCCTTGTTTTTTTAGGCTTTATAGAGACTTACGTGCAGAATTTCTGTCGTGGATCCTGTAACAGTGAAGTTTTAGGAACAGAAAGTGCCCACTTTGCACTCAGACTGCAATCATAAATTTTTATTTTTATATTGTGGTTTGTGTTATGCATACAACGTCTTAGCAATGGCTGAATTTATTGTGTTCTAAGCCCTTTAACGGCTTTACATACACCAAGTCTCCAGTAATACCTTTAGCACAGAGTTTGATTATGTTTTAAAGTATTGCAAACACATTTTTAGATATTAAAAGGTTTCTTTTAGATATTCAAATGAAGTCTGAGTTCATTACTGATATATTTTAATAGAAATGTAAGCACTAAAAGAAAAGAATGGGTTTAAACTTAGTTATGCTTAGACTTAATCAATATGCTTTGTTCATATTTTCATTTTGAATTGGAAATGTTAAAATTGATTAATTTTCTGTGCAGATGTGCATTAGAAAATTTAATTTGTGTTCTGGTTCAAAAGTCTTGGCAATTAGAGGACATCGCAAATGGTCATTTCAACTGACATCTACTGTACAGCTCATAACATGTTTTCCAAAGAAGTGCTTTTTTTCTTAGGCCTTGGGGCCATAGTTGTGGTCAGCGCCAAAGAAGATTTAGACTTTAGAGGGTAAAGGTTCAGTTATACAATTTGTAACAACTGTAACAAAATAAGTAGTTTAAAGCAGGGGTCTCAAACTCCAGAACTCAGGTTTTAGATGTGTCCTTGATCCAACAAAGCTGATTTAAATGGCTAAATTACCTCCTCGGCATGTCTTGAAGTTCTCCAGAGGCCTGGTAATGAACTAATTCAGGTGTGTTGACCCACAGTGAGATCTAAAACCTGCAGGACACCGGCCCTCGAGGCCTTGAGTTTCCAGACCCCTGGTTTAAATCAAATACAGCTTAAATAAATTTGGCAATATTGCATTTCAGCAAATGGTTTAATGTAATTCATTAGAATGTTAGGGGGCAAAACACAAAAGTATTTGTCACCTCAAACACAAAAATATTGACTCGTATTTTTTAACTTTTATATAAAGTCAGTTAAAAATGTCATTAAAAAAATGTCTTAAGTCAGTAAAAGACAAAAACAAATTTTTATTGAACTAATCAAATTAGCAAATTATTAAACACTGACCATTACTATGAAAATTAACCTTAAAAGCTACCCCATATATTAAGGTTTTTCAGCCCTTTTTTCTGACCTTCATAAATATTCATTTTACTGGAGCAGTTATTTGAATTCATGGTGTTATGAATTTACTCAAAAATCACTTTATAGGAAACCATGTTGGAGTCAGAGTAGACATGTAGTGTCTGGTCCACAGGGCTGTAGTTCAGGGCTTGAATGTTGGGAGAAATCTTGCTGATGAAGATGCCTAGGTTGAACCGCTCCTTCCCCGTCACGGTATTGAATGAGTAAAAGATCTCCTCAAGCTCTTGGTTGACGTAACGTGTGGCGTAGAGAACGCCGCAGGCCATGAAGGTGTTGGTCACTGCCTGTTTGTACACTGACGTTTGCCAGGTCTTTCCAAGTGCTGGTGGTTCACCCTCCTCCACCTTGGACAGGATCATGTTGCCAAAGTCCAGGGAGGTGGTGAAGACCACCCAGACACCAGATTCATCTGTTGCAAGATCCAGATCAGTGTATGGGTAGCATTCCTCAAGGTGGCAGAAGTTAGCCTTTGAGTTATATCTGGTTAACAGAGGACGACAGTGAATGTTTTACATTTAAAAAGCAATTCTTATTTATAAATGAATGTTTCCATCATAGTTGTGTTTCATATTCTTGCAGTAATGAGCTCAAAAACAAAGTTGTGGAAAAAAACCTAGTGCCTTGGTGTAGTTCTAAGGTAGTAACGTGTTTGGTGGTGAGATTGAAACGACAAACAGCATCTCGGTTGTAACAGTTGTAATACAAAGCCCCTCCATACAGAACATTATTTGGACCCTGGATGGTGTTGGTAGTTGGGTTAGAGGTGTGGATATAGACATTTCCTGTCAGAAAAAGAAGTGAAAGGAGAAGAAGCTGTGTGACGGGGAAACTCAAATTAAAGTATCATTGGTTGTGTTTTTAGAGAACGAATAAGCAGTTTAGATCTACACAGTATGACACATTAAAATATGCACAGTTAGTAAAACATCAATACATAACATTGTTTAATAGTACTTTATCAGGTAATGACTTAAATTATTCTCTTATGAGAACTATTTACTAGAGTATCTCCTAGGAAGTCTTGCAGTGCAGGTGAAGTTCTTTCTTTCTTTCAAACATTTTACAATTTATTCCAAAGAATGTTCACAGTTTATTTAAAAGTAATATTTGCTAGAAACTGCACCCCTGCTGCTTTAGTCAGTTTTTTTTTTTTGTTAAATTAAAGTGCATGTTACCTTTCTAATGATCTGTGTCACTGGACTTCAACATTTGTGAAGTTCTGCAGTCACTGTCATTCTCATTTACTTTCAGTAACACAAGTTAAAGGAAAGCAGGTCTTCATTGTCTTTAAAAAAACTCAAAGGAATTAGATCCTGTCATCGGCCACTTCAAACGGACGACTGGCACCTTTGACAGTACACAGCAGTTCCTTACCTGGGGTGCTCACCCCCCTAATAAGAGAGTTCAGGCTGGAGTAAAAACGAATGTAGTTGGAGTATCTGTTGTTGGAAGTCATCATCACCAACCAATACCAGTTCTCTTTCCCTTTCTCTGGTTTGGGATCACAGCCCCAGGATCCATAAGAATACAAGCCGGGATACTCTCCTTCTGTGTAGAACACTGGCCCGGTAACACTAACAAGCCGGCTGCGAGGACAGGTACCTGAAGGAAAATTAAAGTGTGTATTAACTGTGACCCGTGCTGGTCCTATAGAGGTTTCAACCTCTTAACAATTGCAAGTGAGGCTTAACTCACCCTGTGGAAGCTGTGGAAGCTGGGTGAGTGCCTTCACTTCCTTTTTGCAACTGTCCAGGTCTGCCCTCAGAACCTCGATGGTTTGTCGTCCCTTTATGACCTGCATGGTGTCGAACTTCTCCAGCACTTTCATTTCTGTTTTCATGATCTCCAGCTGAGAGGTAGAAGACATTCAAATGTGGAGCCAAACAGAGAAAAACGGATTTCTTAACATGGCTTGATACTCCACAAATCAACAAAAGGGCACTCAAAACAATGAATATACAGAATATGTTTAACAGAATTAAGTGTCACTGTTCTGTTAACACCATCTATAATATAGAATAGTGAAAACATGATAGTAAATGTACACTTCAGGGTGATGTCAGCGTTTTGTAGCATGTGGACATGAATGTACCTGGTGAGTGGCGCTAGCAGCGAGGATCTGGTGCTCCTGGGTGGTGCTGTTGAGCTTGTCAATCAGCTGCTTGATCTCATTCATTTCATTCTCTATAAGATACAGGCTGAGAACGCCATACAGCCCTCTGTCATCCTCCTTTTCCAGGATCAGCACATCTTTGCTCAGCTGGGTAAGACGTTGCTCCAACCCCTGCAGTAGACTCTTCAGCTCCACAGACTGCAGGGACAGCAGTGGTTAAGCAAACAAACAGTATGACACTATGACTCACGGGGTAACTTACCTTCTGTGGGATGATGTTGCTTTTGCAGTCTGATGTACTGCTTTCAACTTTTCTGAGTTTTTCATGGGGGAATATTCTCTCCGAGTTATTCAGCTCGCATGTACACTCCGTATGCTCCTGAAAATGTAAGGGTGGTGTTTTATGAATTGTACTTAAGTTTTAAAAAGATTTCTATTTGACCTGAGGCTTCAGTGTTTCTTACCTGCTTGGTGATGGTGAGCAGAGCACACAGTGGAATGATCACATACAGCCTCATGTTGGACCAGAGAGCAAATTGTGTGTCTGACTGAAGCAGCAACATCAAACTTGAGAGAAATCCTGCGAACCTCTAAAGAAGAAATAAAAAATGTTGACAATCACAGACACAGAACGAAAGCGAGAGAAAGCACGACACAAAGAGGGAAAAAGAGAACAACTTAAACAAGAAACAATAGCCACAAAGAGGAAAAAAGAAAAACGCACTCTTACTACGGCACAGATACTGCAACACAGTGGAATAAAGGCAACAATAAAAAAATGCAGAAAACTATTACACCTTAACTGAATAAGCACATTCCTGCACATCTGATAATAAAACTTGGAATACGTGGAATATACAAAGATAATCCAAACAACGGATTCATGCATCTTTTTTGAGGATTTTAAGGACATTTCATAAGCAGCATCTCTCAATGGAAGATGTAGTAACAGGTTTCAGGAACAGGAAGTGAAAATTCTTCATGAGTGCAAAAAATACCACAGAAAGAAAAATCATGTTATGTCCAATTATACCATTCACAATTAATTTTTCACTCTAGAGGTTGCTATCCTTGCTATGTTTTAGTCACTACCACGTGGCTTTTGTGCCTGTTAAGTGTTCAAATTGTGCAGTCGTTATCGTTACTCGTGCTACACAACTGGAATTGGTGATATACTGTATGCTTGCTCAGTTCAGTTTAATTTAACTGATTTGATTTGTAATGTATTTTTATGGGTTGATTAACCCACCACTCAATAACTTTTAGGGTGTGAGGAAAACAATTTGTATAGTTTTGAAAAACGGATCATGTTTTTCCTTTTTTATATATGGAATATCAGATAAACATATCTAGAAAACATTTGAGGTCTCCATTCTCATCTGTATCCTGCTGCATTTGTAGGCCGATTAAGTCACAGCCAGGGTCCCAATTTGAAGGATACTTCAAATGCGGCCGACAAATGTGTCCTTCATTTCCCCGAATTTGAATGGTGTATCCTTCGTGGCCCAACCTATCCCAGAACTCCCAGAACTCATAGCACGGCCCAGCCAATTCCAGTTTCCAACAATCGTGGCGGCTACTTAGTTTTTATATTACTCTTTCTGGGTCACAAAATAAACTTTTAAGATCTTTTCAGACAAGAATGTAGCTGTGTGAACTTCAAATATCTACTCGGTTTATCAAGACACCACATTTTTGTAAAAGTGCTCCAATGTTTTCGGAGACATCTGTTACCCACCAGCTCGATAGCTAACCGGGGGTTCAAGGCTCACTAGAGCCGGTGAGAACAGCGAACATTGTTTTCAGATCCCCCGCGGTCTTTCGCTACTCAGGTTAAACATGATATATAAGTCACTTAGATAACTTAAAAATTTTATTGTTTGGCTTTTTTCAGTGTTTTATTTGTTCCTCAGTAAATCGGTTTGGCTGAGATTAAAGTTATTGTTTTCACACAGCTGAATAAACACAAACTGAAAAATGATTAAACAGAAGTATGAGATGGTCGAGAATTTATGCCAGTGTCCTGTTACAGTTTAGATAGCAAGGAGGAGATGGCTGAGTTTATTAAACTCCACCGAGACAGCTGGTGATCCAAATCTGAAGGCTAGACCGTCCCATTTCACAGCCTCGCACTCCCGGCCTTCTTGGTCTTCGAAGGACCCGGCCCAAGTAGACCGCGAAGGCCGGGTCCTCCGAAGGATGTGGCCTATGAACTGGGACACAGCTTAAAAGACAAATCATCCGCATTTTACGCTTTCAGCCACCCAACCCGTCTGTATGTTATGCGTTTGGACACATGAGAACTGTTTAGAATGAATCTATACATCTACTTATTATTATTATTATTATTATGCTGTTTATTATACTTTCTCATCAATCATCTATCATCATCTATCTAATATGATTAAGGTTGTGGTTAAGGCTAGGGATAAGGTTATGGTTAGGGTTAGGATTAAGTTAGTTATGGTTACGGCTGGAATACATAAATAAAAAATTCAAAGGAAATTAAATTTTAAAAAAAATGTTGTGTTAAAGAGAAAGCTGAGAGAAAAATGTTTTTTCCCCTTTTTTGTACTTTTAGAACATTCCAAATAAAACATGTTCTTAAAACTTGTTCAAGAAACATAACAAATGTTTTGGTTTTTGTTACAAGCAAAAACAAAAAAAAGAAGGTAGCAATGACAATGGCATCTCATGGCTGCTTGTCATGGACACTTATTTTTATTTTATTGCTTACATACACAAATACCATAAGTGTATGTGTTGAATCACTGCTTCCTCATAGCAATGACTTTCTAAATTTAAAGGTGCTGCCGAGCTTGGACGTTTCATAATCCAAACAGATGCATGTTATAACAATTGTTTATGTGTAATTGGCCATAGGTGTATGTGAGCAACTGATATTTGAATTATGTTGATAAATTCACATCTTATATGTTTGGCTATGAATTCAGTTTTGTCTACAAGTAGCAGTCTATACATGTTGGAATAACATGCTATTGTAGACTGCTGGCCATGATTCAGTGCTCTGGCTGGATAACGCAATAGAAACCCACATAAAAGCAGACAGTGACTAATACGTGCATCTATTTTGACAATTTAGAGAGACAAACGTGCTGAATCTTAGTCGTAGATCCTGTAATGGTAAAGTTTCAGGAACAGAAAGTGTCCACTTTGAGTCAGACTGCAATAATAATTAGATTTTTTTTTAATTCTGTGGTTTGTGTTATGCATGCAACATCTTACAGTAAATCATTTATTGTGCTCTTTTAACAGTCTCCAAGTCTCCAATGATAATTTATGATAATGTATAAGGTTTAGTTGCTAAGCAAGTACATGTTTACACAGTAGAAGTTGCTACTTTTCATTACATATTAATATATCACTGTAAATTGCTACCTTTTAGGGTACGTAACAGAGATTAGAAGGGCTTAAATTTTTATTTTTTTATTCAGAACTGATAAAAATAGTTTAACATAAAAAAGGTGATAGAATTTAAAAAATGTCTTGTTATTTAGTTTCTATGAGTGTATCACTTTTATCTAAGTTCACCCTTTCAAAAATTAGATTAATTTGTTACAATATGCTAAAAGAGCCATTTCCATAGGCTACAGGTTTTAACATTTTAACATAAGTAAATGTATAACTTCTGCCAGCAGTATTTAGTACTTATATTACATAGATACGCAGTTCTGTAGTTGTATTACAAGATTTTGTTGATTAATTGTTTTGGTCATGTTTTAGTAAAAAAACAAAAACAAAAATCTATAATAATTAAAAAAATAAAAAAACTAATAAAGTAGGAAATAATCCTGTTAGGAAGGAATGAAAAAAATGGAAATGAGAACTGATAAATTAACAATACATGAAGGAAATGGGGGGAGTCCTACAAAAGTCCAGTTTGATGCTTTTAGTTGTGTCATCCAATTGCTTTTAAGTCTGTGGCGCAACCCATCAGTGCCAGGAAACAGCAGGCTGTGTGTTTGTTGTGAGTGAGTTTATTAGAGAAAACAGAAGAGCACTGTGTGTGTGTGTGTGTGTGTCTTTGTCGGTCCAGTCTCAGTTTTTCCAGCTAAACATGCTGCAAATACTTCTATTACTACTGCTGTCATCCACGGTAAGTTACACTTCAAGGCTAATGATTTAATGTAGTATTTTAGGAAAAAAGTTGTTTGAGTAGCCCGTGATTTAACCTGCTGTATCCACAATCAGGCTGACAGCCAGAGTCAACGAGTGTCGGGCTACAAGAAGGCAAATACATGTGTGTGCCAGCTAAACTCCACCATGTGGCTGTTCCCTGCTCAGAAGTTTAAGTACGTGTTGGAAGAACTTCATACCTGTGAAGGATCTCTGAATAACCTACAAGAAGAGGTACACTGTAAAATCTAATTAGTTCCCAGAACTCAAAAAAATTATGGAAACTCGTTGCCTCAAAAAAAATTGAGTAAAGCTTAGCTAAAAATGACTAAGTTAGGACAACTTATTTATTTTGAGTACTCTGTACAAGCTCATCTGTTCCCAGAACTCAAAAAAATTGGATCAAGTTTACGTAAGATGACCAAGTTAGGGCAACTTACTCATTTTGAGTACACTGTACAGCCTTGTTAGTTCCCAGAACTCAAAAAAATTATGGAAACTCGTTGCCTCAAAAAAACTAAGTAAAGCTTACTTAAGATGACTGTTAGGACAACTTATACATTGCAAGTCTGCAGTATTAACAATAACTTGATATTTCTGACTGTACAATACTAATTGTTTACCTACTGACAAACATGTTAAGGTCAACTAAATGAAAAAACAATTTGTGGTAACCTGAATATGATTAAAAATAATTAACAACACTTTTTGTAATGATGTTAAAATGAGCCCAACTTTTATTTTCAAACACAACAAAGTATAACAGCCAACATACTGGACACTGTTCTGCTGAACAACAAACAATTATATTGACATCACTGTTATAATCTTACAATGAAACAAAGTCTCAGATGTAATTATTCTGAAAATAAGTTTAGGTCTACCACAGTTTGTTTTGTACTTACTTATATAATCAAAATAAAATATTTGTTGTTCTGTCACAAGTGCAGTCTCTAATTTAAACAACACATCTGTTTTCCATTCCAACACATGAGCTGGAATGTTGTATTATTTTAAGGATGGCTTGTTTCCAGTCCAGGCATTACTGCCTGAATGACTGTCATGGATCGAGGTGATCCAAATGTAGGTGCAGAAGAAAGTCTTTAACTTCCCTTAAGTACAGTGGCAGTGGATGTGGGTTGGAGATGCAATGAGCTTGAACCTGCAGGCGACCATCTTCACTGACCACACCATCTTTGATGGAGGACTCATCTCTCCTGTTGTCCTGCAAGCAAACAATCATATTTTTTGGAACATGAACTTAATTGCTTTCTTAAAACATTTTTTTCTGCATTTGGTATAAAACAGACTCCAATTTAGACGATCTCAGGCTCCCTCCCCACCGGAGAGGTGACATTCAATGTCCCAAATTGTCAGTCTGGATAGCCCTGACCACCACCCAACACACAATAATGTCATGAAAGCATCATTTTAAAAAAGGGCTATGCAAACATGGCCAATAACTTTCATTCTAATGATGTGCAAAATGATTTTGGGCACAAAACAGATTTTGCTGTTAGAAAACTTGCAGACTTCACTATATACAGTGTAGACCCTCTAAACTAAGTTTGGGGGATGTGATCTTTCAAGAAATGCAGACCAAACTGTTGTTGTTTGTTTACTTACACAGCATGTCTTGTAGAATTAACTGTGGTCACCAGCAACAGCATAGTGCAGTCATATCTCAAGTCTAATAACAGAAGACAGGAAAAGATCAGTAAAGAAACAACTTCCCCAAACCAAAGCACAAATAAAACAATAAGTAAAACAGGCTGATCTAAAGTATGATTAAAGTTCAGCCTGATTAATATAAATGTCACTGACAGTTGCTAATATATTGGAAAACCAAAATACTTACTGATGTCTTTCTGTCCAACAGCAGGAGTGCTGGGCCCGAGCCTCAAAGACAGTAAGAAGCAAGCAGAGGGAGAAAAAACAGAACATTTTTCAGAAACTGATTTGATCCTTAATGGCTGTGCAATCATTGTAACATAGAGTTTGCTTATGTTGTTAAATAAAGGCTAGATTTGACATTAATAGATGCCACAGATGTTCAAAAGCTGCTACAAAGCATGAAAAAAAAAAATAAAAAATAGACGTCTCCGAAAACGTCGGAGCATTTTTGCAAATATGTGATGTCTTGATAAATCGAGCAGATATTTGAAATTTACACAGCTACATTCTCGCCTGAAAATATCTTAAAAGTTTATTTTGTGACCCAGAAAAAGTTTTTCAGCGGTGCTCCTCCGCCATTGCCGCGCTTACAAGTACGCACAGGCACCGACAACCGTGGCTGACAAATGCGATCATCCTTTTCCCCAGATTACCCTTTCTGGGTCACAAAATAACCTTTTAAGATATTTTCAGGCGACAATGTAGCTGTGTAATGCTCAAATATCTACTTAATTTATCAAAATATCACATATTTGCAAAACTGCTTCCACGTTTTCGGAGAGTTCTGTTATCCACCCCCCACATCCCACACCTACCCCACCCCTAACGGCTGCACCTCCCGAAGAATTTTGTCTGGGCTCTTATCTCACTTATTTATTTCAAACAATCAACAGAAAATTTCACCACATAGTTTTATGTAAGGTTTTTAAGGCTGTGGTGTTAATTTTTAAGTAACATGAGCCCAGCGGCAGCAGCAACGCTAGGCTAATGCTAACTAAAAAAAAAAAAAAAAAAAAAAAAAAAAAAGGCTAATGCTAACTAGCTAGCAAGATTATAAACCTGGTGCTAAACTAAGAGAAGCCACAAAATCAGTTTGAATAAGAGTAAACATTTACTCACCAAGTCAGTGTATCAGGTAAAGATCCACAGCAATGACAACAATAATATCTTGAGCTGACGCTTCTCCAGGTTTGCTCAACATATTCCATAAAAAATGCACCGTGAACATGCGGACTGATCCGCGAGGGAGGAGGACGGTAGTCACGTGGCATTTTCAAAACACATCTTTCATCCTTCCGCACTGAGAAGCAAAACTTCCAGCTTACTTAGTTTTTCTAAGTTAAGACAACTCAAATAAATGGAGTTTATCAGCGTTTTTGCATAAAAAGTACTGGTAACTTATTTAAATCGAGTTCTAATAACAAATTGATAAAAATTGAGTTCAGCCTATTTAATATTTTTAATTAAACACAATATTACATTTTACAGTGTAAGAACTCATGTAGCGTTATTTTACTCACCTCATACTCAGCTCACCTTATATTTTTTTTATTATCACGTATACTATATATTAGCATGTATTTTTTAAATGTATGTGTTACTGAAGTTTATATTTTCATATAATTCCTCTGCCACCTTCAACAGATTTGTTATTGAACACCAAAAAGATTTGTGGGATTCATATTGAAAACTAGTAACCTAGGTTTTCTTAGTCCTTGTTGAACTTACATTATCAGTTGGGATTTAAATACACAGCCGAGGTCCACTGTGTTTATTTTTCAGTTATATTCCACATTGGCCTTTTGGAATCTCTTTTCTATAAGTACCTGCTCGTTTATTATACTCTGTTACTGAAATTTGATATGATATGTAAAATTTGTACAATAATATAATGTAGAATAACCACTTTTCATAATCATTACAATATTTGATATTAAATATTTGTTTAAATTTTAATTTCAGGTGATTTTTTTTTTCTTATAGGAAAAAATTAGATATATGGACAAAACGACAGGAAATAATTGCCTGTTTAAAAAGTAAAAACACTAAAATACCCACAGAATTGATTTCCTGTTACCATTAATTTTATGTTATTGGCTGCCAGATAATAATATTTCAACTTCAGTCTGGGATCAGAATATCACAGGATTTTTTTGTCTGCATTTCTTGCAGCTGACGTTCTCCAGCCAACGTCTTCCTCTGATCCAGGATCAGTTTTCCAACTTTACTGCTCGGCTGGAGCCCTACAACTACCTGCATTTCAGGGGCCTGTATACAGAACTGTCCCTGCGCCAGCTGGGCCAGGAGCTCAGCCAGTTACAGGAGGACATCGATGTGGTCCACAGCCAGCTTAACAACTCCCACACACAGAAACTCTCCAAAGAGGTAGAGCTAAAATAGCACGTGGCAGCAAAATACAACAGAAAGAAGTAATTTAATGTTATACTATGTCAGGTCACATGTGAACTGTTGTGATGTAACAGAATTATCAATAGAATAATATTATATCTGTTTCTGATAGGCTGATAGACTACATAAACATGTAAACAAGATGCAAACAATAGACACGACTAACATGAAGACTGTGAAGGAGAAACTGCGCTACCTAAAGAATAATGTGGAGACCTGCAAGTCAATCCCCAAAGACTTCAGAGGTATGTGTGTGTGTGTGTGTGTGTGTGTGTGTGTGTGTGTGTGTGTGTACATGTTTAGATGAGGACAGAAAATTGGCATGCTACTATACTTATGGGGACGAAATGCCCGTTCACACGAGTTTGAGGCTCAAAATGTGGTTTTAGTGTCAGGGTTACAGCAGGCTTAGGGTTAGGCATTAATTTTTGATGGTTAGGTTTAGACTAGGTGGCCAGGGAAAGCATTATGTCAATTAGATGTCCTCACCATGATATGAAAAAATTGTGGGTGTGTGGGATTGACAGGGAGAGACAATTATCAATTAATTTGTAATAATCAATTATTCCTTAACACAGTATTTCTCAGTGAATGGGGTATTTGATTTTATTTGTATTTTGGCTCTACCTATGCACAAGGAAGGGTGGAGAAGACGCAGTACAGAGCCATGCCACTCAAGAACTAGAAGAACTAGCTTATTTTCACTGATCCTGACTGAAAATAATATTTGAGCCAAACATACACTGTCGCGGGATCATAAATAAATGATTGACTGTACCTTATCACCTCCTTCAGAAACCTTCTGATCTTTCTGTCTTTCCAGGTCATGACAGGCACTGCCTTAGAGGTCTGATCACCAACATCAGTGACCCTATCACTACTAAAGTCAGTCCTCATGGTAAAAGCTATGTCTCTGGTTCGTGGGGAAAACAAGCCCAGAAAGAGAGCGAGGGGCAGAAAAACAGTTACTGGGTTCAACCTCTGCTCAGCAGCCACATCTGGGGCAACACTGTGCGCCTTTACCAAACCTACGAAGACTTCATGGCCTCAACAAACCACAGAGAATTTACTTTCGCTTCATCTTACAGTGATCCCAGCACAAATGAAGGTCCGAACGCCGTCCTGTACGGTGAGGCTCTGTATTATCACTGCTACCGCTCTGCAGACGTGTGCCGGTACGACCTGGAGGCCAACGAGGTCAAACGGGTGACTCTTCCAGGCACCGGTGTGGGTTTCAACAACAAGTTCCCCTATTGTTACTACGATTGCCGGCTCAATAGTGATGTTGATGTAGAGGCAGATGAAACAGGACTGTGGGCTCTCTATGCCACTCTAGGTAACCATGGTAACCTTGTGATCAGCCGATTAGTTTGGGACAGCGAGGTGAAGAGTCTCAATGTGACACAGACGTGGGAAACGAGGCTGTTCAAGAAGGCAGTGAGCAACGCCTTCATGGTGTGCGGTGTGATGTACGCGACTCGTTACGTTAATGAGTACCGGGAGGAAGTGTTCTACGCCTTCGACACAGCCACAGGCAAAGAAGACAACTCACTAGCAATACGACTGGAGAAGGTAGCTAAAGGAGTGGCTAGTCTGAGCTACAATCCCACCAACAAGCAGATCTACATGTACAACGATGGATACTTGCTGGCCTACCAGGCCTACTTCTGATCTGAGGCTTGTTGAACAGCAACAAAAAAAGCAATGATTTAAGGTTCAGTTTAAGGACTATTTTATGCAAGCAATACAAATACCACAGGTATATCATGTATGCTGTAAAAAATTTTCTTCTACTATAATGTAATTTAGTAATACTGAATGGAAACATCAGTTCATCAGTTAGAATCATAATAAAGTCTTCAGTAACCATAACATTGAGCTCCTTAATTGGCATGAACAAATGTAACAAAAATATTTTTATTTCTTCTATCTATCTATCTATCTATGCCTAGCTTGAGGGTACAGGTTAATATTTTAGCTGTTATGGGGCTACAACTCCTTATGCTACCATTACCACGGGTACTGCTTTGGATTTTACCTCTCATATCTGCTCCCATTGCTGCACATGGACGTCCCTCTCCTGTCCTGGTTCTGCTGGAGGTTCCTTCCTGTTAAAAAGGAGTTTTTCCTTTCCACTGTCGCCAAATCACTTGCTCATGGGAGCGATATGATTGTTGGGTTTTCTCTGTTTGTTTTTCTTATTATAGGGTTTTTACAATATAAAATGCCTTGAGGTAACTGTTGTTGTGATTCGGTGCTACATAAATAAAACTGAATTGAATTCAAAGGAAAGGGTTTTGGTGTTGTGGAAACGTGTAAATGAGAAAGTAAAGCCTATTTCAAATTTAGGGTTTTGCATATTAGCAAATATTAACAAAATCATTTGGACCTTAAAAGAAAATTATTTAAATACAAACTCATATGAAAACATGACATATTTCAACATGCCAGTTATTTAACAAAAATTATGATCAATGTGAAAAATTAAGTGCAGTGTACTCTATGATTCAGTAGCTTGTAGAGACACGTGAACCTTTCAATAATCTTTTTGAAAAACTTTATCAGTCAGTCACATTATTATTGACACTGTCATGAAACGCTGTGTGGCAGGCAGGAATTGGACCCAAAATGCAGGCTCGTAGACACAAGGGATGAACTCAAAACCACAGCTTTATTCACAGGCTGGGAAAGCATACAAAGTAAACTAAACTGGGGAATAACACACTAAACTTACAGGGAGACACCAGGAGATCCACACAGCATGAGGGACGACGCGACACTGACTCAGAGAAACACAGGGTTTAAATACACTGGGAAGTAACGAGGGGAATGAGACACAGAAGGAGAGCACAGCTGGGAGAAATCAGGACTGACGAGACAAGGGAGCAAAGCAGGACACATTTACATAAGACACGGACCTTCAAAGTAAAACAGGAAGTATGACACAGAGACACGAACTTGGCACAGTGGAGACCGCAACTAAGAAACACAGAGACATAAACCATAAGACAGAGGACTCTAAGAACCGAAAGACACAGAGGGAAACTCAACATGCAGACAGACTACACAGAACAGAGGGGACACAGAGAAACACGAAGGGCAAGGGATCAAAACTAGAAACGATACAACTCACAAGCACAATATTACAAAAATCATAAAGAATTAAACATGCTGGGTCAGGGGACCCAGGACCCTGACAGACACATTTTGACTCTCTTTTCTTTACAAAAATTGTTCATTCGATTAAGGTTCTCAGGCATTGGTTTGTTGTTATCCACAGCTCTGTTAGGGCCATGACAGCATTTCAGTTGGGTTTAAGCCATCACACCTTGGTGGTGTGCATTTGAATTATGAACTATAAATGTGTAACATTTTATCTGATACTTGAAGGAGAAATTTAAATGTTAACCATTGTTAATTTCAGTCATTGTAAATGCACTCGAGAATACGTCACAAATATCTCCATGTAAATGGTAGATACCATTTGGAAATAAGAATGTTTTAATGTTTATGTTAGTTTTCTACATTTATGAAGAAGAGGATTTTATGTCACACATTAACAGTGATGGGAATAACGACGTTACAAGTAACGGCGTTACTTTTTTCAGTAACGAGTAATCTAACTAATTACTATTTCTATTGTTACAACGCCGTTATCGTTACTAACAAAAAAATGCGGTGCGGTCGCGTTACTATTTTTCAACAAACAGACGGTTGAAGCTGTGTTCAGTTTACCGCATCTTATATCAGTTGCACAGAAGTAGCTGTAAGTAATCTGCTTGAAGCAGCTGCGAGCGCTCCTGCGGGCGGCAATCATTGTCTGCCCAACAATCACTTTTTGACAACACCTGTAGCTCAGGGGGCAAAACAATCGCATGAGTGCTGCTGTTTGACTGAGGAAGAATAAAATAGTCGTGGTAAGTCAATCACATGACCACTTCAAGATGACAAAGCAACAATGTGATATATACCAGTTTTTAAATTGTGTTGATAGGCCACGTAAAACCAGAGTCATGATAAACAATATATACATGGTGTTTTTTTTCTGAATAGTTTCGTCACGTTTACTGTCTAAGGACAGCGCTAGCGAGCACGCTCTGCTTATGGCCAAAAAACCCCAAAACAAAACAAAAAACAGCCCTTTTGTGTTGGTGGAAAAATGCACCATGTCGACCAATTAAAAATGATATGGCAACATGACATTTGGTTTTTTAGGAAGAGGGGGAAGTTTTAGGTGTGACGGCGAGAGAGAGAGAGAGAGAGAGAGAGAGAGAGACAGCAGAAAGAGAGAGAGAGTAAGTTTTGAGATGTGAGAGATTTGTGACATTTAGCATGTTTATAGAGTGTGTAGTTAATGTGTTGTCTTGTGTAGTTAATGTGTTGTCTTGTGTAGTTCGTGTGTTGTCTTGTGTAGTTAGTGTGTTGTCTTGTGTAGTTAATGTGTTGTCTTGTGTAGTTAGTGTGTTGTCTTGTGTAGTTAATGTGTTGTCTTGTGTAGTTAATGTGTTGTCTTGTGTAGTTCGTGTGTTGTCTTGTGTAGTTCGTGTGTTGTCTTGTGTAGTTAGTGTGTTGTCTTGTGTAGTTAGTGTGTTGTCTTGTGTAGTTAGTGTGTTGTCTTGTGTAGTTCGTGTGTTGTCTTGTGTAGTTCGTGTGTTGTCTTGTGTAGTTAATGTGTTGTCTTGTGTAGTTCGTGTGTTGTCTTGTGTAGTTAGTGTGTTGTCTTGTGTAGTTCGTGTGTTGTCTTGTGTAGTTCGTGTGTTGTCTTGTGTAGTTCGTGTGTTGTCTTGTGTAGTTAATGTGTTGTCTTGTGTAGTTCGTGTGTTGTCTTGTGTAGTTCGTGTGTTGTCTTGTGTAGTTCGTGTGTTGTCTTGTGTAGTTAGTGTGTTGTCTTGTGTAGTTCGTGTGTTGTCTTGTGTAGTTCGTGTGTTGTCTTGTGTAGTTCGTGTGTTGTCTTGTGTAGTTAATGTGTTGTCTTGTGTAGTTCGTGTGTTGTCTTGTGTAGTTAATGTGTTGTCTTGTGTAGTTAGTGTGTTGTCTTGTGTAGTTCGTGTGTTGTCTTGTGTAGTTAATGTGTTGTCTTGTGTAGTTAGTGTGTTGTCTTGTGTAGTTAGTGTGTTGTCTTGTGTAGTTAATGTGTTGTCTTGTGTAGTTCGTGTGTTGTCTTGTGTAGTTCGTGTGTTGTCTTGTGTAGTTAGTGTGTTGTCTTGTGTAGTTCGTGTGTTGTCTTGTGTAGTTAGTGTGTTGTCTTGTGTAGTTAGTGTGTTGTCTTGTGTAGTTAATGTGTTGTCATGTGTAGTTAGTGTGTTGTCTTGTGTAGTTAGTGTGTTGTCTTGTGTAGTTAATGTGTTGTCTTGTGTAGTTCGTGTGTTGTCTTGTGTAGTTAGTGTGTTGTCTTGTGTAGTTAGTGTGTTGTCTTGTGTAGTTCGTGTGTTGTCTTGTGTAGTTCGTGTGTTGTCTTGTGTAGTTAATGTGTTGTCTTGTGTAGTTAGTGTGTTGTCTTGTGTAGTTAGTGTGTTGTCTTGTGTAGTTCGTGTGTTGTCTTGTGTAGTTAATGTGTTGTCATGTGTAGTTAATGTGTTGTCTTGTGTAGTTCGTGTGTTGTCTTGTGTAGTTAGTGTGTTGTCTTGTGTAGTTCGTGTGTTGTCTTGTGTAGTTAATGTGTTGTCTTGTGTAGTTAGTGTGTTGTCTTGTGTAGTTAATGTGTTGTCTTGTGTAGTTCGTGTGTTGTCTTGTGTAGTTAGTGTGTTGTCTTGTGTAGTTAATGTGTTGTCATGTGTAGTTAATGTGTTGTCTTGTGTAGTTCGTGTGTTGTCTTGTGTAGTTAGTGTGTTGTCTTGTGTAGTTAATGTGTTGTCATGTGTAGTTAATGTGTTGTCTTGTGTAGTTCGTGTGTTGTCTTGTGTAGTTAGTGTGTTGTCTTGTGTAGTTAGTGTGTTGTCTTGTGTAGTTAATGTGTTGTCTTGTGTAGTTCGTGTGTTGTCTTGTGTAGTTAGTGTGTTGTCTTGTGTAGTTAATGTGTTGTCATGTGTAGTTAATGTGTTGTCTTGTGTAGTTCGTGTGTTGTCTTGTGTAGTTAGTGTGTTGTCTTGTGTAGTTAGTGTGTTGTCTTGTGTAGTTAGTGTGTTGTCTTGTGTAGTTAATGTGTTGTCTTGTGTAGTTCGTGTGTTGTCTTGTGTAGTTAGTGTGTTGTCTTGTGTAGTTAGTGTGTTGTCTTGTGTAGTTAGTGTGTTGTCTTGTGTAGTTCGTGTGTTGTCTTGTGTAGTTAGTGTGTTGTCTTGTGTAGTTAATGTGTTGTCTTGTGTAGTTAGTGTGTTGTCTTGTGTAGTTAGTGTGTTGTCTTGTGTAGTTAATGTGTTGTCATGTGTAGTTAATGTGTTGTCTTGTGTAGTTCGTGTGTTGTCTTGTGTAGTTAGTGTGTTGTCTTGTGTAGTTAGTGTGTTGTCTTGTGTAGTTAATGTGTTGTCTTGTGTAGTTAGTGTGTTGTCTTGTGTAGTTCGTGTGTTGTCTTGTGTAGTTAGTGTGTTGTCTTGTGTAGTTAATGTGTTGTCTTGTGTAGTTAGTGTGTTGTCTTGTGTAGTTCGTGTGTTGTCTTGTGTAGTTAATGTGTTGTCATGTGTAGTTAATGTGTAGTGTTGTGGATAATTTTGTGTTGTGTGTCAGAACAATGAGGCGACTGCTGTCTCCAGGTAGAAACAGCAGTGATACACCTGCTGCTGTCAGACCTGCAGGTATCAGGTTGTGATGTTCTCATTTATAGTGGACAGAAATTTTGTTTTTTGGAGTGGCTCAAATAATTTGTGTGGCATCTGATTGAAGAACAGCTGATTGTTATGCAAATAGTTTGAAATGGTTATAAAAAAAGTGGTAAAAGGTAAATGGCTGCAACTAACTTTGTTGTTCGCAAAACTTGTGCATATGATTTTAAAATTAATCATTTATATTTGCATTTAAAGTTATGAAATATGATTCAATAAACATGTTTGTGGTTGTTACAGTAAAAAATATAACTTTTTCTACTCAGATTTTATCTTTTTTGTCTGATTTTAGATCAATTGTGTTAATACAGTATGACAAAATGAAAACATAAATTTAAATTCAGATACGTGATGTTGTGTTGTAAAGGATGATACCAAACAAGGCAAAGTAAATAGTTTTTAAAGGTGAAATGTAGAGGAAACATCAAAAGTAGTTAAAGATGACAAATTATACCCTGGACCCCAGAAGGTTAAACATTTTAAAAATAAGGCAATAGTTACTTTTCAAGTAATTAATTACTTTTAGAATCTTGCAACTTAGTTACTAACTCAGTTACTTTTTTGAAGAAGTAACTAGTAACTATAATTAATTAGTTTTTCAAAGTAACTTGCCCAACACTGCACATTAAAAAAGCTAGTAAATACACTGTACAAGAACTAACAAGTTGATAATCTCTTTGAATTTAATTTACTTATTTAGATAACTGCTTCTCTAATGTCACTGCAGGAATTCTCCACAAATGTCAGAACAACAATCTTGTGACTTTTATGAGAATATGGCATTTGTATGTTTACATAAAAAAAGATATAATAACATAGTTAGACTGACCCTGAACATTAAAACCATTAAACTGGAAATTATTGATTGTATTAAATAAAGAGAGTACAAGGCAAAGATGAACCCTTTATTTACACTGGTAGAATTAGCTTAATGGAGAAATACATTGTTTATGAAATGTGATGCATTAAACATAAAAGATCTTGAGGAAAAACTGTGTTGGCTATACCACATTTTACTGGAGCACCTATTTGAATTTCAGGCTTTAATAGAAATCAATCAATTTTGCAGAAATGAAACAACCGTATCTATTTATCCAAACAACACCTTATAGGAAACCATGTTGGAGTCACAGTAAGCATGCAGCATCTGGTCCACAGGGCTGTAGTTTAGGCTTTGAATGTTGGTGGACATTTTGTTCATGAAGATGCCAATGTTGAACCTCTCCTGTCCCGTTACGGTGTTGAATGAGTAAAAGATCTCCTCGACCTCCCTGTTAATGTAACGTGTCGCATAGAGAACGCCACACGCCATGAAGGTGTTGGTCACTGCCTGCTTGTAGACTGAAGTGCGCCAGGTCTTTCCAAGCACTGGTGTTTCACCCTCCTCTAGCTTGGAGAGAACCAAGTTGCCAAAGTCCTGGGTGGTGGTGTAGACCACCCAGACGCCAGACTCATCTGTTGCCAGGTCCAGGTCAGTGTATGGGTAGCAATCCTCAAGATGGCAGAAGTTACCTTTTGAGTTGTACCTGGTTAACAGAGGATAGCAGTGAAAGTTTCTGTCATACTTATTCTTCAAACTAACATTTTCAAAGTTGAGTAACAAACCTGGTGCCTTTTGGTAGTTGTAAGGTCGTGACACTTTTAGTGGTGAGATTGAATCGACAAACATAATCTTGGTTGTAACAGTTGTAGTACAAAGCCCCTCCATACAGAACATTATTTGGACCCTGGATGGTGTTGGTAGTTGGGTTTGAGGAGTGGATCTGGACGTTACCTGAAAAAGGAAATGGAGGAATAAAGATATGTAAATAGTTTAACACTACAAAGTGTCAGTAATTAAGACAAACTACAAAACATTGTTCTTAAGAACTATGGCAGATGAGTATTATTTAATAAAAACATTCCAGGATAACATGGGCTGGGAACCAATGCAGAACTGTCTATGCACCTGTACAGGACCAGCACTGGCACAAGGGCTGGTTGTTGAAAACAGGTAATACTGATGCTTGGTATCAGTATAGCTTGCTACCAAATATTTTTCACTCTTCTGAAGAAAACAGTTTGAAACAATTGTGCAATTTACTTTATTCCAGTTTAAGTAGGGAAACTGTGGAAAAAATCTCAAAGTTTTTTTTTTAATATTAAAGTGTAAAGTCACTTTTATAAAGGGCGGCATAACTTGATTTTAGGTACAGTTAGGTATTGTAGTTACCTAACAAACTCGCTGTACACGGTTCTTTCCATACACCTTCAGTAACCCAAAGTACAGCAAACCTCCAGGGTTAATTGTTTCATTTCTGAAAAGTCTAATGAATTACCAACTTCAGAGTGATCCCAGTAAAAACAGTAAGGGTTTTTTTTGCATCATGTGGGAGGAAAAAACACGAGAAGAGAGCAGTTCCTTACCTGGGACGCTCACTCCAATGATGAGAGAACTCAGACTGCTGTAAAAACGAACATAGTTGGAGTATCTGTTACTCGAAGTCATCATCACCAGCCAGTACCAGCTCTCTTTGCCTTCCTCTGGTCTTGGATCACGGCCCCAGGCTCCGTAAGCGTAAGAGCCAGGATATTCTCCTGCTGTGTAGACCCTTGGTCCAGTGACATTAAGAAGCCGGCTGCGTGGACACGTACCTGAGGGGATAAAAATAAAAAGGATTATTAACTGCTCCAACCCCCTAAGAACAGACTCCCACTGCCACCAGAAGAGAAATAAACAAACAAACACATTAAAAAAACCAAAACGGACTCACCCTGTGGAGGCTCAGTGGGTGTGACGGTAGTGTTCATTTTTTTGTTGCACTTGAATAGATCTGCCTTCAGAGCAGAGTTGACTTGTTGTCCCTTTATCACCTGCATGGTGTCGAACTTCTCCAGCTCTTGCATCTCTGCTTTAAAGTTCTCCAGCTGAGACAAATTTTGATTGTTTAAAAATCGTGAACAGAGTGAGCAAGTTTTGGGTATGTTAAAAGGTAAACCTTTCAAAAGCATAAATCAGATCGCAGGAAAATTGAGAGGTTTATATACAGTTTTATATCTAATAAATGTGCCTAAATCTTTTTATCTATGTTGCAATTTTTATTGTACATGAAGTTATTTAAACAATTACTAACGGTAACGAAATGTAAATGTATGTTTAGCGTTTATTTCCCCCCAAATTTTAAAATATATCAGATGTAGATTTGTGGGGACAAAGATACAGAGATGTCAGTGTTTTGCAGCATGTGGTTGTGAATCTACCTGTTCAGTGGCGTTAGCAGTGAGGATCTGGTGTTGTTGGGTGGTGCTGTTGAGCTTGTCAATCAGCTGCTTGATCTCAGTCATTTCATTCTCTATAACATACAAGCTGAGAACTCCATACAGCTCTCCGTCATCCTCCTTCTCCAGGATCAGCACGTCTTTGTTCAGCTGGGAAAGACGACGCTCCAACCCCAGCAGCAGACTCTCCAGCTCCACAGTCTGCAGAGGCAGCAGTGATTAACCAGGAATGGAGACACACAGCATGAGAGCTTTAAAAGACTAGTTACCTTCTGTGGGGTGATGTTGCTGTTGCAGTCTGATGCGTTGGTTTCAACTATCCTGAGTTTTTCATGAGGGAATGCCTTCTCTGAGTTATTCAGCTCGCATGCACACTTTTCTCGTGGAGGTGCCTGAAATTTAAATGTATTTTCAAGTGAAATAAACAGAACATCACATTTAGTAGTATTTGGTATTTGTCGCTTTATTCAAAATGGATATTTTGTTATTGAAATGAAGGCTTCAGTATTTTTTACCTGTTGGGTGAATGTGAGCAGAGCACACAGTGAAATGATCACGTACAGCTTCATGGTGAGTCAGAGAGCAGAGCTGCACAAAACTCTTTCTAACATGTTTGATTGTGGCACTGGGACTGCAGCACCACCCTCTAACTTGCGAACACTCCCACTATCCTGTGGATATGAGGAAGTGGATGTGGGTGTGTTTGCATTTCATGCATCACTTTGTTTTCTCTATTTTCTGATTTGGATTACAGCAACACAGAGAATTTGCATCTAATCACGGGAAATGACAGTAAAAGCATCTTCAGCTATACAAAATAAATATCTCACATTTAGTAAAGTACCAAATAAGAATTAAAGTACTGAAACCTAAAACTCTGTTAAAAAAAAAAACTTGTGACATTGTGAATCTAATGCTGAAATTGAGAAATGTATATAAAATATATACTCAAAACAAAAAACAAAACAAAACAGATGTCACTGTTTTTACAATTTTTTAAACTACAAACTCTTTTTAAGAAAAATTGTTATTCTTTTTTTTTTTTTTATTATTTCAACTCATCAGCACTAGCAGTAGGAGGGCATGCAAATTTTATCAATTTAATCAATAATGTGAATTATCAAAGGCTGTGATAGTAAAAATTTGGAAACTACCACACAAAAATACACTGTATATATATCATATCCTACATGTGGTAAAGTTTATGCTAAATAATACAATATCATAATGTTGCCTCTGAGTCACTGTTAAACCCATGATCTATATCTGGTGATGGAAGATGCAAAACCAATTCAAAATCTGAGAACAGTCACTAATACATCTATTTTAAAAATGTTTTTCATGAAATTCCTTCAGGAACAGAAAGTGACCATTTTGCATGAAATGCAAAAACAGCCACAAAGTAGCCACAATGTGTATTTAATTTTGGGCTCTGTTATTCATGCAGTGTGTTCGCCACTACCGCATTTTGGTGCACAGTAAGCTGTTTTAACTGTATCACATGTAAATGTACAGTCTAGTGCAGACAAGCTCGTCTCAGACAAGCCCACACACTGGGACAATCCCTGTCCTATCTAGGACACATAAGGTCTCTCTTTTAGTGCTTGTGTTTGAACATAAAGCCATTAACATGAAGAAGAGCTGGAAACCAGCCCAAAGACATTTCAAACCACCTGCCACAGCAATTCTTAGATTCTTATTAGAAACAGGTCCAGGTAGAAATCGGGCTGCAAGACTACAATACTGATATGTCTACGATGTTACATGATGAAGATCAGGCTCTGGCAGCTTTGCTGGGGTCAGCCAACACAAGCAGCTTTGTATTAGCATGTTTTCTGTGCAGATGCTTGACAAGAGCCAAAGTTGTGTTAGCAAGATAATAAAGTTGTTTCTTTTCACACAGTTTGCACTTTACTATCATGCTCTTGTTCTCTTGTGCAATAGAAAGAAAAAGTAATGTCCGCATCTTTGCTCCTTTAACCTCCTAGGACCTGGCGTCCACATATGTGGACATCACATTTTGGGTTGTCTAGACCAAAATACTAAATTTTGCTCTACAACGGCCTGATATCCACTTACGAGGACATTACACTGCCACTGTTCTATCAAAATTTAAAACCAATGTCCGCATATGTGAATCTCATTTTTCGCAGAAACAAAAATCAGGTAAAAAAAAAAAAAAAAAATTAAAAAAATTGGTAATTCTTTGCTTTTACATTGATCAGGTCCCAATCAGCCCAAATAGCAAAGACAAATTAAAAATGCATACCATGAAAGAGTTCGGGAGGTTAAAGCTGCAGATTTCGCCGCTATGTTATTCCTCTCTGCATACAAACTGAAATCAGCTGATGGTAGTGCAGGTGTGCAAGAAGAAAAAAAGCATGTTTTTTTTATTGTTTTTCATCACTCAAGGAGTAATGGAAGATGTAGGTTTTGGGAACAGAAAGTAAAAATTCTGCACTGTGCACGTAAAATAGCCACAGGGAAAAAAAAACATGTTATGTCTAATTGAACCACTTGGAACAGATTTTTAATTCTGAGGTTTTGTACTTGTGCAATGTGTTAGCTGCTACCACATTTTTGTGCATGGTAAGCTTTTTGAATTTCACTATGTTAAAACAATACAGTCTTCAGAGCTACTTGTCCTATAGTGGAAAACATAACTGATATGTTTTCCCAAAAAGTTCGAGCTATTGAATTCATTTGTAATGTACTTTTTTGGATTGATTAGATGTCCTAAATTGGATATCCTTTGTTATATTCAGCGCCTTGAGGCGAGTATTGTTGTGATTTGGCACTATGTAAATAAAATTGAATTGAATTGAACTGAATTGAATATTCGCTTACTTAATTTTTGGCAAAACTTGGAAATACAGGACCCCAGAAAAAGAACTAGAAATCAACAACTAAGAAACCCAACAGGAGGGACAACAGAACAAGAACTGTGTTCCATCTTCCTGATGCTGCTATCACTCGGTATAGCTACATTTATCACTACTACAACCGTCTTCCTCTGCTTGTCCACCACTGCTATGCTAGTTAGCCATCACCAGTTTGTTCGTCTGTAGCTGAAAGTCCCTCAGGATCTTATCTTAGTCAGTAACAACCACCATAGGGGTGTGTCCCATTTTGACCTCAGGACTTCCAGGCCATATTCAGCACAGATGTTTCTGTATACTGTGCCTGCTACTTGGTTATGGCGTTCCATGTATGCCCTGCCGGCTAGCATCTTGCACCCTGCTGTTATGTGCTGGATTGTCTCAGGGGCATCTTTGCACAGCCTGCACCTGGGGTCTTGCCTGGTGTAATCAACCCCTTCCTCTCTCTACCTGTGCTGCCATGATGAGTCCTTCTTTGCAGTCTTTCAGTATAAATTTGTCCAGCCACTAGTAGGATTTTTTTATAATCACTTCTTCTATCTGCCGGTGGTATGTGCCATGCAGGGGCCTGTCTTTCCATGAAGGTTCCTCTTCTTGCTCCTCTTCTTTCTTTGGTTTTTGCTGCCTGAGGATTATACTGAGCACAAAGTCAGACGTGACTTTCTTCCTGATGCAGTCATAGTTTTTGTTGTTTCATATTTTTGTTGCAATGTTGTAGTGTTGTAGTGCTCTCTCCTTAGTTCTGACTACCTTCCCTCTCTTGTTTACCATCAAACTCCACTTGTCCAGTCTCAATGGCATTCTGAAGATCCCAGTGGTAAGGAAGCGGTAATTGTGTCAGTGAATCAGTCAAATCCAATGTGTCTGAATGAAAGCAATTTTCCAAATAAGATTAGGCCAAAATTCCTCAACAGCAAAGAGAAAGACTCATTTCTGGCTATCGCAAACACTGGATTGCAGTTCTTGCTACCAAGGGTGGATGACTTTCTGATTTCCTATTTTTTTGTATGGTTGTCACACTTAATATTTCAGATCATCAAACAAATGTAAACATTAGGCAAAGATAACACAAGTAAAAACAAAATGCAGTTTCTAAATAAAGATGTTTACCATTAAGGGGGAAAAAATCCAAACCTACATGGCTGTGTCTGAAAAAGTAACAAATATGGCATGCAGAATTCCAAGATAAACACCTCTGCTAAGCAAAAGGAACATAAAGGCTCATCTCAGTTTTGCCTGAAAACATCTTGATGATCCTCAAGACTTTTGGGAGAATACTCTGTGGACTGATGATACAAAAACTGAAAGTTTTGCAAGGTGTATGTCCGAATACCTCTGGCGTAAAACTAACCCAGCATTTCAGAAGAGGAACATCTTGTCAGCAGTAAAATATGGTAGTGATAGTGTGATGGTCTGAGGCTGTTTTGCTTCTCAAAAAAAGTTTTGCTTCAGTTCAGTGCAAAAGTTCATCTTCATTTTTTTTCTCCAGTGTCCCTTGCAGGGCTCCGTAGTGTTTAAACAAGAGAAAAAAGTGTCAAAATTTTCATGCCTGTCTGAGAAAAGTGTAGTGAGGGGTTTTACAGCCTTAAACATCTATAATAATTGTAAAAAAATAAAGCTGGCTACTTTGCGGATTTCACCTATCACGGGTTATTTTTAGAACGTAGCTCCCGCAGTAAACAAGGGATCAATGTAATTATTTCTTTGTCACCTGATTGCTAAACAACAATTGAAAAAAATAAGAATGAACAAAAACACAAACTAAAAATTTGCCCATTTTTTGTTACTAAAACAAAACTCTTTGTTCTTGGCTCCAGACTTTGGTCCCCAAACAAAACCACTCCAATAATGTGTGATTTTAACCGAGGCTACATTCACTTCAATTCAGTTTTTGTTATACAGCAATAACTGCCTCAAGGCACTAAATATTGTAAGGTAAAGACCCTAGAAGAATGAAAAAACAGAGAAAACCCCAACAATCTGTGACTCATGAGCAAGTGCTTTGGCGACGATGGGAAGGAAAAACTCCCTTTTAACAGGAAGAAACCTCCAGCAGAACCATTCTTATGGGAGGGGCCGCCATCTAGGTTAGGGGAGGAAGACAGGACAGTGAAAAAGGTGACTGAAAATAACTGGCACTGTCTATATCGGGGTCTCAAACGTACGGCCCGCGGGCCGGATCAGGCCCGCAAACAGGTTTAATCCGGCCCGCAAGATGATTTTGTAAAGTATAAAAATGCGCTGCAATTTTTCAATAAAAAAATTTGCTGTTCCAATTGCGCCCATTGGATGGTGCAATAGCAATTGTGAGCTAATATCAGCTACATTGTTTTCTCCACGAAATTTAAACCTATGTGCTTTGGCACCCTCATTGCCACAATATGTCTCTGTCAAAAAAGAGAAACGTGGACACAGAACGCAGAGTGTTCCAAGAAAAATGGTCAGCCTCCTATTTATTCACAGAAGTGAATGGGAAAGCTGTATGTTTGGTGTGTTCATGTTGCACCATGTTGCACTGCTGAAAGTATATAACCTGCGTCGCCACTATGTGAGTCCTCGTGCCGACAAATATGACAACTTTCAAGGACAGCGGAGAAGAGAGAAGGTGAATGAAGTCTTTGTGGGTCTGAAGAAACAGCAGTCTGTGTTTACTCACAGCCGAGGCATCCGTGATGCTGCAGTGAAAGCTAGCTACCTCACTGCTAACGAAATCGCACTAGCTTCAAAACCATTTAGTGAGGGTGAATTTGTAAAAACATGTATGATGAAGGCATCGAAGATTGTATGACCTGAAAAGCGCCAGGCCTTTGCAAATATCAGCCTGACAAGAAACACAGTTGCAGACAGGATTTCCGATCTTTTAAGCGGATTTGGACAGCCAGTTGAAGCAAAAAGTAAAGTCATTTATTGTGTTTTCAGTTGCAATTGATGAAGACACGGACATTACAGATGTTGCACAACTGGCAATTTTCATCTGCGGAGTTGATGACACATTGACCGTCACCGAGGAGTTCGTGGAGTTGGTGCCCATGACAGATACAACGACAGCAGCTGATATTTTCACCGCACTCGTCAGCATGCTGGACAGGGTCGGAGTGGACTGGTCCCACACTGTCAGCCTGGCTACAGATGGTGCGCCCTCAATGATCGGTAAAAAAGCAGGCGTTGTAACAAAGTTCAGAGATAAAGTGTAATCTGCAAATGGAGGATGTGATTTTTGGACTTTTCACTGTATTTTGCACCAGGAAGCTTTGTGTTGCAAGTCATTAAAGATGGATAACGTCATGAAGGTGGTCATCCAAACTGTTAATTTCATCTGATCCAGAAACCTCAATCACCGTCAGTTTGACAGCCTTCTCAGAGAGAAAGACCACAGCTATGGCCTGCCATACCACACTGAGGTAAGATGGTTGAGCCGAGGTGCTGTGCTGAGGCGTTTCTTTGATTTATGAGAAGAAATTGAACAGTTCATGGAAGAAAATGGCAAACCAGTGTTAGAATTTCATTCCGCAGAATGGATGCAGGACCTTGCATTTATGGTGGATGTTACAGAGCACCTGAGCACCCTTGCAACAAACAGCTGCAAGACTGCAACAAAGTTGTCACGCAGTATTATGATAGCATTCGTTCTTCCAAGTTGAAGCTGTTATTGTGGGAGACGCAGCTCGCTGGTGGTGATTCAACTCACTTCCCCTGTCTGAAAAATGTGTGCGCAACCCAACGTGTGGCAGACATGAAGTGATTCAAAGATAAAATAACGGGACTTTTACGGGAGTTTGAGCAACGATTTCAGACTTTTGGTGAATCTCTCTGATCCACCCGTCAGCATCCAACTTGAAATGATAGACTTTGCAGTGTGACGGATTTGAAGGGCAAATTTGCCGCAGCTGGCTTGAACACATTTTATCAGAATCTCTTGCCAGGTTACCCCAACTTGGCAGCCCTCGCTGGTTGTGCATGTTAGGAACCACATATCTTTTTTTTCTCTGTAATGAGCATAAATAAAACAAAAATTGCACTCAAGGGTCATGCACAAGCACTTTAATCACATCCTGAAGTTGGCTGTCGCTCGGGATGTCTGATACAGTCTGCTGGTCATGTTTCAGAGTTGGATAATGCAATGGTAACCCATATGAATGACTAATACGTGCACTATTTTAAAGCTTTTCAAGGACATTCGTGCAATATTGTGGTTGTAGATCCCGTAATGGTAAAGTTTCAGGAACAGAAAGTGTCCACTTTGAGTCAGACTGATATTTTATTTTTTTAATTCTTTTTTTTATTCTGTGGTTTGTGTTATGCACACAATGTCTCACCACCTCACATTAATTGTGCATTCTAAGCTCTTTTAACTTCCTTAAATCTGCCAAGTTTCCAAATATACATTTTTGGCACATGTATACTTTTACCAACATGAAGCACATTTTTAGAAAGTAGTTCTTATTTTTCAAATGAGGTGTCATATATGCAGAGACTATGACATAAGTTTTTCCATTTGGGCATTCCAAATCAGCAAAATTCCAAACACTATACCTGTAAAAATAAGTGGGCCACTGGCAATCCACTGGAAGTTAAAAAGTTAATGTAGTGTGAGAACTGAATTTGATAAAAGCTTATCTTAGAAATATCAGGTGGTCTTAATCGATTGCATGTCTTAACACTGCACACTTCCATCAAATTAATTAAATGATAGTATATTTTGTAATATTCTGAAAAGACTGTTATTAATCCTATGAGGTCTTCTATCGATATTTAATGAGCCCAAAAACCACTATGATTACTAAGCCATACACTATATTTTCAGAGAATAGTGATCTTTTTTTCCTTTTTGAAGAAACTGAAATTGTTATAATATTGTATTGTATACTCTCTCCCTGGTTGTAAATATATAACAAGATTAAAGAATAAAACATAATAATAATAATAATATATAAAAATGGGGTTAAACTGCAGTAGTAAGTAAGGTTAGACAAGCTCAAAGCAGATGTTGCAGAAATTATAGTTTGTCTGATTTTTTACATAAAATAAATAAAAGGTAAGCTAAGAGAATATAGAATTAAGATTAGCAACTGATGGTTGTTTGCAATTTTGGCAATTCCCAGCTTCAGTTGCTGTTTAATTTATTAATGGGATCCTTTAATCCCATTAGTATCCACTTCAGTTAGTTTAGTTTAAACCACTTTAGTTAGTCAATCATAAAAATATTCACTATAAAAAAAGCTAACGACTACAAACCACAAAGGTATATATTATTTTTGAGTGTATCATTTTTAAGCAGCGTTTCAAAATTAGATTTTCATACTAACATATGATGAAAACTTAATTTCTACTGGATATAGTTGTTTTAAACATGAATTTAGCTTTAAAATCAGCCAGCAGTTCATTCCACTTATATTATATAGTTGAAAATAAATAAATGAATCAGAAATCAACGTTAAAATGAAAAAATGAAATAATCCTCTACAGAAGAATGAAAAGGGGAAATGAGAGCCAATAAATTAACAATGCATAAAGAAAGTGGGAAGGGTCTTACAAAACGCCAGTTTGATGTTCTTAGTTGTGTCATTTGTCCAAGTGGTTTTCAGGTCGTGGAGCAACTTGTCAGTGACAGGAAGCAAACCGGCAAATTCTGTGTTTGTTGTGAGTTTTTCTAAAGAAAACAGAAGAAGACTGTGTGTCTGTGTTGGTCCAGTCTCAGTTTCTCTAAAAATGCTGCAGTTGCTTCTATTGCTGCTGCTGTCATCCACAGTAAGTCACACTTCTAGTCAATAAATTTAAAAAAGTATTACATGTAGTATTTTTTGTTGTTTGTTGTTGTTTGTTTACCATGTAAATAGACTTTAAGAATGTATCCTCCTATTTGCAAAATCAGGCTGACAGCCAGAGTCAGCGAGTGTCGGGCTACAAGAAGGCAAATGCATGTGTGTGCCAGCTAAACTCCACCATGTGGGTGTTCCCTGCTCAGAAGTTTAAGTACGTGTTGGAGGAAGTTCACACCTGTGAAGAATCTCTGAATAACCTACAAGAAGAGGTAAGAACTCATGTATATGCATTATTGTACTGAAGTAAGCTCTCAGGAACTAACGTTCTACTATTTTAAAAAAACTGTAATACAAGTAAAAATAAAACATTATTTAATAAGTCATTAAATATTATTATCATAATGAATACTAAGTATGGGTATAATCAATCAATCGATATTTCATTATTTAAAGATAAACAGTGTATCAAAGTTACTTTCTTTTTTTTTTATATCATTCATATATTTTTTTATATGCCGCCTGCAAAAGATTTGTCTAGGCTTCACTGAACTTTTTTACATTTACCTCATCACTTGGGATTCAAATGTTTAAAATTATTGTTGTTATTCTTAATATTAATATACTACAAAGCTGAGGTCCATGATGTCTTATCTTTCAACAGATGGATATCTATCTATATTAGAAAATATGCACAGTATTTTATAATATAGGGTAATCACTTTTTCTTTCCCCTTGAAATAATAACTTTTAAAAATTTGGGTGTATTTTTTGCATAGCTCTTATAGAAAAAAAAGCCATGGCTTTGAACAAAGGATTTTTTTGTCTGCATTTCTTGAAGCTGTCGTTCTCCAGCCAACGTCTTCCTCTGATCCAAGATCAGTTTACTAACTTTACGGCCCGGCTGGAGCCCTACGACTACCTGCACTCCCAGGGCCTGTATACAGAACTGTCCCTGCGCCAGCTGGGCCAGGAGCTCAGCCAGTTACAGGAGGACATCGATGTGGTCCACAGCCAGCTTAACAACTCCCACACACAGAAACTCTCCAAAGAGGTAGAGCTAAAATAGCACGTGGCAGCAAAATACAACAGAAAGAAGTAATTTAATGTTATAATATGTCAGGTCTGATGTGATGTAACAGAATTATCAATAGAATAATATTATATCTGTTTCTGATAGGCTGATAGACTACATAAACATGTAAACAAGATGCAAACAATAGACACGCTTAACATGAAGACTGTGAAGGAGAAACTGCGCTACCTAAAGAATAATGTGGAGACCTGCAAGTCAATCCCCAAAGACTTCAGAGGTATGTGTGTGTGTGTGTGTGTGTGTGTGTGTGTGTGTGTGTGTGTACATGTTTAGATATCTTTGTGAGGACAGAAAATTGGCATGCTACTATATTTGTGAGGACCAACAGTCACTTACGGGGACAAAATGCCTGTTTGGGTTTGAAGGCATTTTCGATGCTTAAAATGTGATGTTAGTGTCAGAGTTACAATTAGTTTATTATTAGGTTTAGGCCAGGGGTAGGACTAACATGGAAAACTATGACAGGGGACGTGAACATGAATCAGAACAGGTGCATGCAAAAACTATGATGAGAGGCATGAACATAAACCTGAACCGAAGCTTGAAAACAATCTTGTGACTTAAATACTTGACGCCAGACAAACAGACGACCCGACACTGAACAGAGGAAGACAGAGGACTTAAATACATAGAAGGGTAATGAGGGAAGTGGAAACACCTGAGGAAACAAAGCTGACAGAAATGAACATGGGGGGGGGAACATGACACAGAGGACAGACACACAAGGGGAACCTACACAGACAAGATTACACATTTAAACAGAAAAAGACTCATAAGCAAGGAGACATGGACGATAACATATACTAGACTCAACTTCAACTAATATCAACTAATAATAACCTGAGAAATTAATATTATTTTATAAATAATCAAAAATACAAAATAATTCTAAATAATCAAAAATACAAAATAATTCAAAATGCTGGGTCACCGATACAGCCCACTGACAAAACCAGTACAGAGCCATGCCAATCTAGAAATAAAAAGCTTCCCCTTTTCAAACCAAGCACACACTCTCAGGGGATGATAAATAACTAATGATGATAAATGACAGTGATTGACTGTATCTTATATCATCATCTACTTCAAAAACCTCCTGATCTTTCTATCTTTCCAGTTCAAGACAAGCACTGCGTCAGAGGTCTGATCACCAACATCAGTGACCCTATCACTACTAAAGTCAGTCCTCATGGTAAAAGCTATGTCTCTGGTTCGTGGGGAAAACAAGCCCAGAAAGAGAGCGAGGGGCAGAAGAACAGTTACTGGGTTCAACCTCTGCTCAGCAGCCACATCTGGGGCAACACTGTGCGCCTTTACCAAACCTACGAAGACTTCATGGCCTCAACAAACCACAGAGAATTTACCTTTGCTTCATCTTACAGTCATCCCAGCACAAATGAAGGTCCGAACGCCGTCCTGTACGGTGAGGCTCTGTATTATCACTGCTACCGCTCTGCAGACGTGTGCCGGTACGACCTGGAGGCCAACGAGGTCAAACGGGTGACTCTTCCAGGCACCGGTGTGGGTTTCAACAACAAGTTCCCCTATTGTTACTACGATTGCCGGCTCAATAGTGATGTTGATGTAGAGGCAGATGAAACAGGACTGTGGGCTCTCTATGCCACTCTAGGTAACCATGGTAACCTTGTGATCAGCCGATTAGTTTGGGACAGCGAGGTGAAGAGTCTCAACGTGACACAGACGTGGGAAACGAGGCTGTTCAAGAAGGCAGCGAGCAACGCCTTCATGGTGTGCGGTGTGATGTACGCGACTCGTTACGTTAATGAGTACCGGGAGGAAGTGTTCTACGCCTTCGACACAGCCACAGGCAAAGAAGACAACTCACTAGCAATACCACTGGAGAAGGTAGCTAAAGGAGTGGCTAGTCTGAGCTACAATCCCACCAACAAGCAGATCTACATGTACAACGATGGTTACTTGCTGGCCTACCAGGCCCACTTTAGATCTGAGGCTTTGTAGCTTTTTATTGTCACATGACCAAGCCAAAAAAAAAAAAAGAGCAATGGCTGTTCTGTGCAACATCAATCTTAGCAGGTCTTGCAAATACTGAAGATATATCATGTATGTTGCATTTATTTTGCAAGAAAAAAAGCAATGTTTTAAAAAGTACAGTTTAAGGACTATTTTTGCAACATTGATGTTAGCTAGCAAGCAATACAAACACCACAGATATGTCATGTATGCTGTACAGTAACTATTTTGGGGTTACAACTCCTAATGTTACTATTACCACTGTAGGGATGGGTGTAAAATTTATTTTAGTTTGAATAATGTGATATTGATTCATTACACCATGAATCGATTTTTAAATAAAAATGTATTTTGCCCGAAACGCCAGAATCTCAGGTTAAAGCTCACAAAACTATTTCAATCATCAAACAGCTAATGAGAGCTGGTAAACGAATTTTGCAAAAAGATACACAAAGCATGGACCCCCCCCCATTCACCCCGTCGGGTGCTGAAAGGCGACACCTCACAGATTCTGAAGCTGCAGGTTTCATCACTCTCCGACCAAAATTCACTGAACCAGCAGCAAAAGAAGATCAAGACTACGCTTCACGTTTGAAAAAGATTGTCATGAATTCCATCTTACTTTTGCTTTTTTTGCTTCCACCATGATAAAAATCACACTTCATGCACAGCTCTTTTTCTCTCTGAATGTACTTCAAGACTAGTTTACCATCTGAAAATTTCTGTTTTTTGCATTATTCGCTTGCTTATTACGCACCAGTCTACCATTGTGTAAAGTGCTGCTGCCCTGTACTTTTTTCTCCAAAAATGACTTCCAAAAAGAAGGCCTAATTTCTGCTGTTCAATATCAAAGACATTTAAACTTTAAAAATTATGCGAAATTACAAAATGCTTAGCAGTGTCTCTAATAAAACCTGCTTAACTTTGTTCTGCTTCACCTCAGCAGCATCAGGTAACGTTTGTATGCTGATTCATGGTTTTCTTCAGTTTTTGATGTACTGCAAAAATTTTTAAGGTGTTTATCTGCTATAAAAAGCCAAGCCAGGAAAATCTCCTTGATATTTGTTTGTGTTTTATTCTCAGTTTCTTTGACACAAAGGCATCTGCTGTAATGCTTACACCACTGATAAGGTCTCAAAAGTGTCAGATTTGTTTTTATATATAGATATAGATATAAAATAATGGATATGTACTGATAAGATAAGATAAGATAAGATAAGACAAACCTAGTCCCACAAGTGGAAAATGTTTTGGTCATGGCAGAAAGTACAAGTTTAAGAGCAGTAAAAGTTAAGATAAACACAATAGAATAGTTTAAGATGAAATAGAATGACATATTACACAACAAGAAAAATAAATAAAAATAAAATACTATATACAATAGAATAAAGTACTATAAAATAAATAAAATGTAAAATAGAATAAAATGCTCTGTTATAGTAGGAAATAATTGCTCTTGGTAATATTACACATCAGGGAAACAGTTACAGTTGTGTATGGGATGTATGTGTGTGTCTGTCTGCACGTGTGTGGTCATCTGCGGGTCGGGTCGTTGTAGAGGCTGACATCAGTTGGGAGGAAAGTCCTCCAAAATCTCTCCATCCCACATCATGGGTGCTGCAGTCTCCCACTGAAGGAGCTGCTCAGTGCTGTCACAGTCTCATGCATGGGGTGGGAGATGTTGTCCAACAGGGATGACAGCTTAGCCGCCATTCTCCTGTCACTCACCACCTCCACTGGGTCCAGAGGGCATCCTAGAACAGAGCTGAGCCTCCGGATCAGCCTATTCAGTCTCTTCCTGTCCCCAGCAGAGATGCTGCCACCCCAGCAGACCACACCGTAAAAGATGGCTGAGGCCACCACAGAGTCATAGAAGGTCTTCAGGAGTGGGCCCTCTACTCCAAACGACCTGAGTCTCTGCAGCAGGTACAGTTTGCTCTGCCCTTTCCTGTAGATCACATGTGTTAAAGTCAAGGCCACATCCGGCCCGGCGTACATTTATATCGGGAGATCATTTTATATAGATGTACTATTATTGTTATGCATGGCCCAGCGATATAAGGCGCTAATAATATACAAACTACAGATCCCATAATGCAGCACTGCAGCCTCCTTGCTGAACGCTAGGCTAACTGGGAAGATTCCCGTGTCAATCAAGTCAAACTTCTGTTATTGCAAAGCTAGCTGTGCACAATGGTGGAGAGAAAAGTTGATTCTGAAAGCAGAGCCTTTCAGCGCCAGTGGGTGACTGAATATATGTTTACAGACATTGCTGGTAAACCCGTGTGTCTTATATCTTATTAGTGGAGCTAATGTGGCTGTAATTAAGGAATTTAATTTAAGACGGCACTACCAGACAAAACGTCAGGATAAGCTGAAAAACCTAAATGCAGAAACTACAGAAAGTAGAAGAGCTAAAGAAGAATCTGACATTTCAGCAGACGTTTTTTACCAGAGCAAAATGACAAAGTGAAGCTGTTGTGAAAGCAAGTTTAATTGTAGCAGAGGAGATAGCCAAATCAGCCTGGCCATTTACGACTCTGAAGAGCTGCATGATGAACAGTGTTGGGTAAGTTACTTTAAATTAGTAACTTAGTTACATTACTAGTTACTTCTCTAAAAAAGTAACTCAGTTACTTCAAGTTACTCGTTACTTTCAAAGTAACTAGTTACTAGGGAAAGTAACTTTGGTTTTACTCAGAATTCTCTTGTTAATGTGTTGCTTCCGTAACTGGATACCCAGCAAGATTGTCAGTCTTCTATCTTGCTTACATGCCACAAGTGCACTGTGCCACCTACCAATAGAAAGGAAAAAATAATGTGCACATTTCCATGAGAGAAATCCCACGCCTGTTAGGTTAAGGCTGTGTGCAGGCAGGAGTGGTGGTAAGGAGGACCCAAAGTGCAGACTCACGGAGGCAAAAAGGTGAACTCAAAGTAACAAATTTCCAAAGTGCAAAATAAACTCAGGCAAGCAGACAGAAACACACAGCATAGTAAACGGTAGATCGCGACAGAGAGCACAGGAAAACACAGGGCTTAAATACACAGAGGGAGCAATCAGGGAATGGGCAACAGGAGGGAAACACAGCTGGGGCAAATCAGGACTAACGAGACAAGGAGAGCAAAACCAGATACACTAACATAAGACCGGGACCTTCAAAATAAAACAGGAAACATAACACAGATTGAACTTACAGACACAGACTCACAGGCACGCACTGTAACAGAGAGAACAGAGACATGGGACCAGGGCAGACAGACACTGACTGGACACGGGGATATAGCAACAAAGGATACACAGAGACGCGAACTAGACAAGGGGATACAGCTGACAGGGGAGACAGAGCAACTAGAGATGACAGAGACAAAAACCATAAGACAGAACTCAAAGAAACCAAAGACTAGAAATTAAAAATAATATAACAAACTCAAAAACCCTGGGTCAACGACCCAGGCCTCCTAACAACGCCTGGACCGTCGTTGACCGCCGCCATGATTCTAGCCTGCTTTTTACATCCAACACAAAAACTGCAGTCGTGGTGCTTTTGATTGTACTGTTAAAATCTCCCAATTCTTTTAATCTTTGGGCTGAAGGAAGGACAATACTCGGTGTATAAATGCTCAATCAACAATACTTTATTTCCATACAATTCAACACTTAAGAGCATAAGAACCATCATGATGGGGAGACCTGCCTGCAGAGGGTCACAGCAAGTCTCAAAATGGTGACGGGTTACTCAGCTTCTTATAGCCTCTAGTGGCCCCCACCTAGTCGTAAAAGCCTAAACATTCACATTCTTTCTCTCACACGGCGCCTAAGTTATGACCTCGGCTCCCTGTCTTTCTGCTCTCTGTAAAGGTGGGGGTATGGAATGGGGTCTGTCTCTTCTGCTATCAGAACAACAAGGCCTTCTGCACCCAGCATTCTCTTCATGATTCAGCAGTATGAAATGTCAAGAAACCATGTAACACATTCAACAGTGTCGAGTAGTACAGGTCAATCCAAAAGATCTAATGGTTTTCACACTCTTTTAAGTCAGAAGTATAATGCAAACTAAAACTACATACTGATCACACACTCTATATTAAGGGGTATAATATGATCTACAGCAGTATCATAATTCAACTACTTTGATTACATATATAAGGTAACATATGATAACCGAATAATCTCACAGTACTCAGAACTTGGAAATTCTGCCTTCTGAATAGGAAGATGTAGGTAACACCAGACTGCAGATGAGCTGCATACAGAGCTGGACTGGGACAAAAAAATCGTCCCGGGCATTTTGACTAAAGACCGGCCCACCATTATAGGAAAAATCATAAAGCCTTTGAATGAAAATAAACACTGTTGTGACAGTGATGTACACTGTTCTGATGGTATATATGTATCAATCTATCAATTGTTTGTTGTAAGACTCAGATAACTATTTTTTTTTAAAGCGAGACATTTTAAATGAAAATAATAAAGAAAAGTATTTCCTTGTGCCCCCCTTTCCCTGTTAATGCCCTACCTGCCCCCCTGGCAACACTTTGCTAGACCCGCCCCTGCACAGTTACCAGCTGTCAGCTACTTAGAAAAGGATCCTGGTGTTATTTGTCTCTCAGAAACAGCTCATAACTTCCCTTCAACTCATTCATGTCACCTAAAAGGTAAACCTGTTTCTCCATCACCTGTTCAACTCTGATGATTCAGTAAGGACATCTCCTGGTTTCATCTTCATGTTTCCCTCTCACCAGATAACCAAACCGATATCATGACCAGCAGCTTTACAGCTGTGGCTCCAGCAAACATCAGCTGATACTAGCAATTAATATTAAATAAATTCTAACAACAGCTGATCAAGCTTAAACGTGCTGCTGTTGTTTAACGCGACATCCGCTGGTTTCCTCTTTCTGGCGCAAAGTGGGCGATAAACAAACAAGAGAGAAAAGCCGATCAGCTGATCATTGATCAGTTTCATGATTGAAGTAGAAACAGGAGAGGAGAGAATGAGAGAAGAGGCAGCTGTGCAGCTTCAGCTTTGTGTCTTTTTCATTGTAGCTGAAGTCCGACCGCGGTCAAGTGAGCCCTCACTTACGAAGTCACAGTCAAGCTAGCCGCCCCGCCAGCCGCACCTAAAATGTGGTTGCACTACTCTTACGTATATTACGGTACGGATGAAGACCGGCTTAGAAACGCAGTCTTTTGTGTCCTGACACTATTTTACTTCAATATCCACTCCCAGTTTTGGTTCATCTCCACTTTTCACCCCATGATCCACAGCCAAAATTACTGTACAATTCAGAGAAAATTAACAATAACATTTAACCAATATACAATACTGTACTTTTATAATATCTTCATTTTTGACCTCAGATTACAGGAAAACTGTAAGAGGTGACACTGATATCTCACTGGATTCTGACTCTAGGCCATCTCCACTCTTCACCCTGTGATCCACAGCCGAATTTACTGCACGGTTTTCCAGAAAATTGATAGTAAACTTTGCACAATTTACTCTACTGTACTCTATATATTCCCATCTTTCACCTCAGATTACAGGAAAACTGTAAGAGGTGACGCAGATATTTCACTGGATTCTGACTCTGGGTGACCCCCACTCTTCACCCTGTGATCCACAGACAAATTTACTGTACGGTTTTTGAGAAAAGTGATAGTAAACTTTGCACATTTTACTCTACTGTACTCTATATATTCCCATCTTTGACCTCAGATTACAGGAAAACTGTAAGAGGTGACGCAGATATTTCACTGGATTCTGACTCTAGGCCATCTCCACTCTTCACCCTCTCATCCACAGACAAATTTACTGTACGGTTTTCCAGAAAATTGATAGTAAACTTTGCACAATTTACTCTACTGTACTCTATATATTCCCATCTTTCACCTCAGATTACAGGAAAACTGTAAGAGGTGACGCAGATATTTCACTGGATTCTGACTCTGGGTGACCCCCACTCTTCACCCTCTCATCCACAGCCGAATTTACTGTACGGTTTTCCAGAAAATTGATAGTAAACTTTGCACAATTTACTCTACTGTACTCTATATATTCCCATCTTTCACCTCAGATTACAGGAAAACTGTAAGAGGTGACGCAGATATTTCACTGGATTCTGACTCTGGGTGACCCCCACTCTTCACCCTGTGATCCACAGACAAATTTACTGTACGGTTTTTGAGAAAAGTGATAGTAAACTTTGCACATTTTACTCTACTGTACTCTATATATTCCCATCTTTGACCTCAGATTACAGGAAAACTGTAAGAGGTGACGCAGATATCTCACTGGATTCTGACTCTAGGCCATCTCCACTCTTCACCCTGTGATCCACAGCCGAATTTACTGCACGGTTTTCCAGAAAATTGATAGTAAACTTTGCACAATTTACTCTACTGTACTCTATATATTCCCATCTTTCACCTCAGATTACAGGAAAACTGTAAGAGGTGACGCAGATATTTCACTGGATTCTGACTCTGGGTGACCCCCACTCTTCACCCTGTGATCCACAGACAAATTTACTGTACGGTTTTTGAGAAAAGTGATAGTAAACTTTGCACATTTTACTCTACTGTACTCTATATATTCCCATCTTTGACCTCAGATTACAGGAAAACTGTAAGAGGTGACGCAGATATCTCACTGGATTCTGACTCTAGGCCATCTCCACTCTTCACCCTGTGATCCACAGCCGAATTTACTGCACGGTTTTCCAGAAAATTGATAGTAAACTTTGCACAATTTACTCTACTGTACTCTATATATTCCCATCTTTCACCTCAGATTACAGGAAAACTGTAAGAGGTGACGCAGATATTTCACTGGATTCTGACTCTAGGCCATCTCCACTCTTCACCCTCTCATCCACAGCCAAATTTACTGTACGGTTTTTGAGAAAATTGATAGTAAACTTTGCACATTTTACTCTACTGTACTCTATATATTCCCATCTTTCACCTCAGATTACAGGAAAACTGTAAGAGGTGACGCACATATTTCAGTGGATTCTGACTCTAGGTGACCCCCACTCTTCACCCTGTGATCCACAGCCAAATTTACTGTACGGTTTTTGAGAAAATTGATAGTAAACTTTACCCAAATTACTGTACTGTACTCTATTATTCAAATCTTTCACCTCAGATTACAGGAAAACTGTAAGAGGTGACGCAGATATTTCACTGGATTCTGACTCTAGGTGACCCCCACTCTTCACCCTGTGATCCACAGCCAAATTTACTGTACGGTTTTTGAGAAAATTGATAGTAAACTTTACCCAAATTACTCTACTGTATTCTATATATTCAAATCTTTGACCTCAGATTACAGGAAAACTGTAAGAGGTGACGCAGATATTTCAGTGGATTCTGACTCTAGGCCATCTCCACTCTTCACCCTGTGATCCACACCCAAATTTACTGTACGGTTTTCCAGTAAATCAATAGTTAACTTTACCCAAATTACTGTACTGTTTTCTGATTAAATTAAATCCTAATCTATTACTGAACAAAATGAGTTCATTCAAGTATTTACTTAACTACAAGAAATTTCTTTCCACACAAAATTTAAATTTTCAAAACATCATTCACACACCACCTGAAGTAGCAACTTTAGTTTTAGACATTATTTATTAAGCGCTTAATCACAACAATAGTCACCTCAAGGCACTTTACATAATAACTTAAACCCTACAATAACACATACAGAGAAACACCCAACAATCATATGACCCCCTATGAGCAAGCACTTTGGCGACAGTGGGAAGGAAAAACTCCCTTCTAACAGGAAGAAACCTCCAGCAGAACCAGGCTCAGGGAGGGGCGGCCATCTGCTGTGACCGGTTGGGGTGAGAAATTACATTTCTCATATTACAGATTTCTCAGATTACTATTATACATTTTTGATATATTATTATTCATTATCTGTCATCACACAAATCAACCCAAAAAATCAAAAAGGAAATACTTAAAATACGTGCTCAAAGCAAGAATGTTATACATATTGTGTTTTACACATGTGTTCCTCAAAACACCAATAATAACTATAAGCAGATTATTCTAGTAGCTTTCACTGCATGTGGAATTAGGTTACACAAAGCACACACTTCCACTCTGTCTTCTGAGCGCTGCTGAGCTGTTCATTTGTCATGTCCAGGCATTCAGAATGGAACCAGCAGTTGCAGTTATCACACTGGATCTGTAAACAAATAACATATGAGTTTTCATAAACACATGAAGTAAATAATTCTATGATTTCATAAATTACAATCCTTAACAACACAGAGTCAAATAGTTTGTTGTAGATAACATAAAACTACTTTTTAAAAACACTATACCCAGTCAGTGATGGAGGGTCCTGGATTGGGTGGTTTCGCTGTTGCACACATGGCACAGTTGGTGTCACTGTCAAATACTAAAACATAAAATATATATATATATGTTAGTGTCAGTCAGTTTGACACAAACAAATATGTCCATTTGAAAAAGAGATTACACACCTGAGGCCTCAAGTATTGTCTGTGCAAATGTCCTTCGTGCCTGGGCCATCTCTTTTTTTGTCGTCAAAAATGTCATTTCTGGTTTATTTGGGAATGCTTCCATTACTGCTTTGGCCATCTGAAATGAAAACAAAAAATAAAATTTAATTGAAAACATCTGCAAATGTTACACTTCCTATTTAAATAGTTTAACCTTTTGAGATTATTTTAACTTATCTTCTTATCTAATTTTACAGAACAATATTATTGCTTTAATGTGGTACCATACCATGATGACCATTACTCCGCAGCTAGAACCATCACGTTGAAATGGATGTGTCAGTACTCCTCCTCGAAGTCTCACATTTACCCAGTCTGTTTTGTTGTAGCATGTCCTTCTCATTTTGAAGTATTCACTGTGTGAACATAATGTACATGACATTTATATAGAAATGAAAGATAAAAGTCACACAGAAAAAGAACATTCTGTACTTTTTCATAAATCACATAGACACATATAATACATATCAATGTGTTTTTAATGGCGTGTCAGAAAGCCCTGTGCTCTAGATTATGTTACATGAAGTATCAAAAATAATAACATGTTCTTTGAAATCTACAAATGTTAACTGTGTCAAATGTCTCACTGCTTAAACACTGTCAGGGTATTTTTATTATTTAAAATTACATATGTGTGTAATTTTGCAGTAATTTTTTTTAATTCTTTCAAGAACTGATAACCATGGATTCTATTACACTTTCATCTACAACCATATGTTCACCTATAGAAAAAGACATCCTCTGTCCTCCTGTCACTTTTCTAATGGCATTACAGAGTACCTAATATTTTATGTTATTATTATATACATGTAATAACGCATAATTACCGGAATCTTTTGGCTGCACGGTCAGACTCTTCCTGCTCCAAAGAGTTTCTTGAAGGATCGACCAATACAGACAGCTGTCATCTGCATTATGTACTGCGATATATATATAAATTTAAAAAGTAAATAAATTATGAAGAATGTTTTATTGAAACAAACTTTTTTTTCACAGAAATGCTGCTTGTACTAACCAGAAACTTCCAGTGTACATTTCCAATGTTCACAAAGGATAAAATGGCTTGGTAGTTGTCAAAGTTCACCTGTGACATATTAGGAATTATTTACAAATTTGCAACAATACTTTTTTCATTTATATCAACAGATTAATAAAATTTAAAAAACTGAATTCTAGAATATATGAAATAAAAATTTACCTTGGACAAGCTTTGTCTCCTGATTAGTTCTCTCTCTCCATAGAGGATCACACCGCTCGTGTAGTGGTTCATAATGTAGATATTATTCCCCAGATTCAGCCGAATGGCCCAGTGGTGCAGGAGACTTTCAATGACCTGAGGAGTATAATAAATAAACTTTTATTACTTTGTAAACATGATAAATTTTTTTAATACAAAGGTTAATAAAGAGTTTTTTACTTACGTATACTCAGTATTCAGTCATGAGGATATGCCTGGAATGTAGATCTAAAGGAGTACTTACTGAATGTGTAGGGAACAACTAATGTTCTGCCCCAGCTTTAACGTTATCCTTATGCAGTACTTTTGGGGGAAGGGGGTTAATACCTGGATTACATACCTCTCCAACAAGCCAGCTGTGTGGTCTAAGGGTCAGGAACTCACTGTGACGTATGACAAAGTTGTTACCTCTAATCTGAGATGGGACCACAGAAACAACAACTTCCGTTTCCTGTTGTTTCCACAAATATGCGACCTGTGTTTCAACAAGACAATAGTAACTAAATAAAGTTCTAAAAATTCTTCTTAAGAGAGGTTTTAAATGTAATTTTAAAAGTATTTTATGTACCTGACCAACAACACGAAAACATCTCCAAATTTGACATAGATTTTAATGTAATTTATTTGAGATGTTAAACTACAATAAGAAATTAAAAATTGAGTCAGTTACTGTTGTTCTTGTAAAATTAAGGCCAGTAACTTGTAAATGTTACATTTATTGTTGGACTGACATTTGTCATTTTTCTGTGATCTGTAATTTCATTCATCAACACATACATATAATAAAATCTAATATATAATTACAAAAATATGTACTAACAAACTTGGTTTTTCAAACACATGACATAGTTTTTGAATTAGAGTTTGTGAAACATCACCTGTGATGCAGTGTCCTTTGTTAGACCGGTTGTGTTTC